>NW_023276806.1:8394567-8679096 GCF_003668045.3 Cricetulus griseus
TAGAGGTCAAATTAATTCATAGATTCTAATATTAATAATTCTAATATATTACACTTTTATTGAGATCTTGGGTTTCAACCACTAACAATTTTTTTTAGATTTATTTTATTCATGGGTATGGTAGATTTGCCTGCATGTATGTGTGTGTACCAAATGCATGGCTGGTGTTTGTGGAGCCCAGATGTGGTGTTGAATCCACTGGAACTGGATTCATATATAACTGTGAAATGCTATTTGTGTCCTGCCAACTTAATCTAGGTCCTCTTCTAGAAAATCATACATTGTGATATTTTTAGAACCTTTGGACCATTTGAACTTTCTCTCCAGCATATCTATATCTATATCTATATCTATATCTATATCTATATCTATATCTATCAACAGTTGATTATGGATTTAGGTATCACTTGTAGTGTAAAGCTGATATCAAATGATAAAAGTATGAAGTTAATATTAATTTAATATATTGCCTTAATTTATCTTTGAAAATAAATTTGGTAATATTAAAGATAATGTTATTAATACCCTAAATTCATTTTGTTGGCTATTTGAACATAACAAAATATATATTCTCTTTGCCTTAATTATGGACATATAACTTTTGCAGAATTATTTATGTAACCTTGATACAAGCAATAAAAATTCTGATTTAACTCCTGGGTATAGAGTAGGTGTGGCTATTTGAATGTCCCACATTGTTACGAGGAGGAGCCTGTGGCAAACAACTGGTGTAAAATGTCCACCTAATCTTGTATCTCAGGCTCTTAGGTATCATGAATGTATTTTCAGATAAACTTGCATGTGGTCTGTAAGCATATATCCAAATTAAAACATTCTGAATCATATACAATTAACAACATATATACATATACCCTATATATTTACAATATATACAATTTACAAATAACCCCCTATTCTTTCTGATAACAAAAATGTGTGTTTGAATCTTATTAAAGAATTCATGTAAAATTGTCATTACTTTTTTTACTTTCCAAAGCATGTATCAAGTTATACCCATATTGGAAGTGTATAAAACAAAGCTGTTAGTAATTAATTTTTTCAGATATCAGCAGGCCTGTGGGAATTTTATCATCTTTTCCCACCCATTCCTTTTTTATTTTCAACACAACACTGGCAAAAATCTCAAGTTCTGTGCTTTTACCTGAAACTACATTTTAAGTGATATATTTTAAAGAAATTTATACATGAATACTTTATTTACGTTTTCTTAGCCTACCCCTGCCAAGTAGCCCCAACTCCTCCCATACACCTACTCCACCCACCATCTTAAATTATTGACTTCTTAGTATTATTTTGTAATATGTATATATATATATATATATGTATATTGTCTATAAAGAGGTTCTAATATGTGTGTATACATCTTGTTATGTGTGTAGTTCACTTTTGTTGCTCATGTGTGCATGCGTTTAAGGATGGACATTTGGGAGTATATAATCTATCATAGAGTGTGACTGGGCATGACTCATTCTCCCTCACCCAGCAGCCAGCAGTTTCCTGTGGCTCTTTCTCTAAGGGTGTGGCCCGGTGAGACTGTTCCATCAATATTGCCATGGATGGAAAGCACACAGGAACCAGCAGACATATTGGTCATTTGAGAAACAGTATGTTTTAAATATGTCATGGACGTTGCACCCCGAAAATTACATATGGCCACCTAAAAGACAACTACATGGACCTCTTTGTGTCTCCTGAACTTCATTGATTTACCCCAGTGTTCCACATAATGGTCAGTTTTCTGTCTATTAAAAATATCCAGGATGTCGAATTGTATTCAAAATGCTCTACTACAACTGCAACTACCTCCTAATGAACTATTATTTTTAGCATTGTCCCTTTACCACCATGTTTACAGTCTGTCTCCTGCCTCAATCTTGCCTTTTGACTATTGGACTTGTTCAGTTTTGAAATCATCTCCCTTAAGATTCACCTGACATTAGATCTTTAGCATTTCTTGTCTACCACTTACGCCAATGACACCCATAACCATCTATTAAAGTTCGAACCTCTTATCAATCTCTATCCATATTTTTTATTTATTCAAAGCATACCATCTCTGATCAATCAAATAATATTTAAATACCTCCAATATTTGACTTTTTTAGGCACTGTGTAGCTATTAATAAAACAATATGCAAATAATAAAATCCTTCAACATAATACAAAGACTGCATAAAGAATGGATTCTAATTGATTGAACAGGCAACAGACAAATAAGCAAAGTCAAGCATATGTCAGTAGGGATAAGTGTTATCTGGAAGAAACCAAAAGCCCAAGATGGGAGAGGTTGCTGGAGAGTGAGAGGGGATTCCTGCTTTAAGTATAATTCTGGATCCCTGTGAGAACCATTGGATGTGTCCCTCGACCACAGCAGTTCCAAACATCACTTACTCTCCTGACAGCTAGAAGCAAGTTACACAATGCACACACACTTCAACATTCCTGACCAGACTGTTGCTATTCTTTTTTTCCCTATGGTGCATGATCCCAAGACATCAGCGGTTGTCTGGTGTTGTGTCCTTAATTACTAGAAAATGTTTGCACAATACTAATATTTTGTATCTAACACCTTCCCATTTTATTCCAGGGCATTTTACAGTGTTGACATACTCTGTGAATCCTTTTATGTCAATTTTCTATTAGGTCACTTTCCTTGTGAAGATGCCTCTTAAATTCTTTCCCTACCTTGACTTTGTAAACATGCATTGTTATGAAAATTTCATACTCCTATTCTACTTCACACTGGAATGCTTTCAAGTTTCTCTTCCATGTTTGTAATATTCTCTAGAGACCTCTGATACCCCCTAGCTTACAGCCTTTGTTTTGCATTCTTATTTATTTCCTTATTTTTGCGGGTGCTGTGCTAATTACTCAGAAGTTTAAACTAATTCCCAAACTATAGGATCTTATATCATATTTCTGCTTTCCTTGCTATTTATATCAGTATTAAATATTATTAATTACAACAAAATCTAGGTAAAAGTTATGGAAGTATACAAACCCCTCAAAACACTTTACATGTTGGTTACATACACCATCTCTGGAAAAATCTTTCATTTGGACTTTTGGCTTCATTTTTACTAATATATCCATCTGTACTTTGGGGGGTAAAAAGTGTCTCAGTAATTGCTCCACAGACCTCTTCCTTGTTTACTTTCTGGTGCTTAGCAAGACAGTTTATAATAATATTTATGATGCTTTCTGTATCTTTATGCTTTCATGACATCTTTTCTTCTGTTATAGATCATCCTTTGCTTATTTTTATTTTAGTAAGGTTTATGTATCTACTACAGAATTCCAGTAACATGAAAGTAAAGATGTTATAGCGTGAGATGGTTTCTGCATTCTATAAGTAAAAGACTTTAGTCTTAACTCTGGTTGAAGAGAAGTTTGGACATCCAGAAAAAAGATGAAGAATGCCATGTCATTTCACAGGGAATCTTTTCTATTATTCCAGTCTCTGCAGTGGTATTTTCTTGATGTATTTGTTCAGTGACACTTCTTCCTTCATCTTAAAGGCATCAAGACTCTGATGAAGCTATTTGCATTTGCTATATCTTAATATACCTTGGATACAGAAACAAACTCAGACAGCTCAATTCATAGCATTTACATAAACCTGGCACAAAAGCAACTTCCCCAGCCTTACCCTGGAGGATGAGCTCTGCCTAGCTTGCAAAGATCTGGTGGAGATACAGCAAGTGGCTGGCAGAGCAAGCAGTCTGCTGGGTGTCTTTGAGTTACCTGCAGAGCAGGCGTCTGGATCACTCACTCTGGCTGGTGCACATATTTTACAGATGCCTCTTCACGTGCTTCTGGGGTCCCCAGGAGCTTCAAAGATTCAGAGGCTTGGCAAAGCCAGGCTCAGCTGGGGCTTTCTTATCTAATCTTGCCGAAAGGGATGGTTCTTTGGAAGTGTGAAAATACCTTAGCAAGCAACATCAACAGATGTATAGTAACCGAAACTCATTTTAAATACCAAAGGGGATTCATTCTCCTGACACACATTTAACTCCCATTATGATTAATGAAAGTAGTGCTTGATTTACAACATTATCCTGACTTTAGATGGCTAATGACTACAGAGAGAGAAACCATCAGCAAAATTATAACTGCTCATGGTTCACGATTTGTCAAAAACGATTTCTCATTTCCACGTTGCTCATATATATATATATATATATATATATATATATATATCACCCATATTGTCAGTTTATTATTGGGTTTATTATTCTCCAATAAACTAAAAAAAAATCCAGCTTAATTAGGAATTTTCCGCACAAGATTATTCACTGTCAAGTACTAATGACTTCAATAAAGGAAGAAAATTTTAGCTAAAACAAACAAATGATTAAACTCTGCAACACAGTTAGGGGCTAGCCTAATTTGACTCCCATCAACATCAGCCTCATTATGAACTTTAGCAGGGAAACAGCTATCTGTTTTTTTATAGGAAGAGTATGCTTTAATATTTAACATTTATTGAAGTATATCATACATGAATTGTCCAGGGCCAGAAACCAATTCAGTAAATATTACTTATGATCACAATAAAGGTACTACAAAATTATATTTTCTCTTAACATTACATAGCTTTATATAATAACCTACATTCTTACTTTGCTGGTTTATATTTTCCCTTTAATTCTCAAGCTATGTTGTTATATTCATGAGAACAAAAACAATTAGTGGCTTGATACACAATTCAGGTTTGCTTAATTTTCTTTCATTTTTTAAAAATATTTATTTCATTATTAGTGTGTGTGTGTGTGTGTGTGTTAGCATATGTGATCATGAGTGCAGGTACTAGCAGGGGCCTGAAGATGGCCAGTAGACATGGAATTTCAGACTTTAGAAGCTTCCCAGAGTGGGTATTGTTAGTGAACTGTGACCTTCTGCAGGAGAAGTGGATTCTCTTAACCACTAAGCCTATGTGGAATTGTACCTACTAAGCTCACACTAGAGAAAATAGTCTTAACATTACTTACCATGTATTTTATTTTTTTACTGTAAAGGTATTTCCCCAAGTGTTACAGGGAAATTTGATCAAGTGAGTGGGATTGGACAGTCTTTCATAGACTTGTTCAATGTACTATTATTCTAGGTGACTAGTTTTCAGGGTAACATGACAATCCCCCAAATTTTTGTTCATCATAGCCAGGTGATCATAGCATCTACTCCCTTATATTTTGACTTAGAAAATGTGAATCCAGGTTGCTTGATGTAACCAGTGTTGATGAATCTGAAAATTTGCTTCAGCATTTTTTTCATATAGTGATTTCATATAGTGATTCTTCATTGTTTTCCTTCCAGGGCACAGGTACCAGTAAAATGTATTGGGGCACAACAGAACAGAAATGCATTCTTTCTTTCTGAAGCATATATTCAAAAACAGCACATTTAAGACCTCCAATTTTTGTGAAAGACTTGAGATGACCACCTATAGTGAGAAATTACCAATACAGAGCCAAGTAGAAATATAAGGGTATTTAATAGGGAAAAGCCTTACTTACAGAGCAACCTAGCCAGTTGACGCATCAGCAGTCTGTCCAGCAAGTACAAAAGTGAAACCAAAAAAGAGATGCAGTCCCCTCAAAGTCTCACTCTACGTCACCCTGACCATGCCCTAGCAAGTTTGGTCAGGCACACCTGTAGCCAGCCCCTAAATAGGCGTGGCTATTGGCAGAAAAGTTTATCATAACAGAATGGTGTCAGTGAGCAGGATGACTACATCCCCCAAGGTTCCCAGAGAAAGAGGGAATCCTGCCGCCACAGTCTACCCTGTTGGGCCGCTGAGAGGCATCAGAGCAGCTTCCATATGCTCCCGCCATCCAGGCGCTTCTTGGAGTTTAGACTCAGCACTTCTGAGATGATAAAGACAGATACAGATAAATTAAAACCTCTAAAGGTTTACACTACATTAAAATATTTATGTAGGCTTGTGAGAAAAGGATGCAGAGGCAGGCGGATTTCCACAGAGAAAACCTGTCTCAGGGAAAAAAGAAACAGAAGAAAGTAAAAATAAAGTAATAAAAAAGCCCCATAAAGATGGAAAATACACAGAGAATCTGATACTTTATGCCGTATTGTTGTCTTTAAATTGTTTGATTGCCAAGGAAAGAATTACTGCTGCTTAAATACATTTGATTATAAATGTTGCTAAATTAATCCAACTTTTACATTTTAAAAATGCTTTGACTTCAAAATTTAAGTTTAAGGACAGGTTACTTAGAAATAAAGGTTTTGCTTGTATTTCCACAAAAAAATGAAAAGCTATGGATTCCTTCCAGACTAATATGCTTTGATCAAGCAAGACCCTTAAAGCTGAGATGATACAGCCTTACAGACTACAAATACAAGGACTTGGTCAGGTTTCTATGTTTTATCATGATCCCCATGGTATATGAACATCGCCCCCAATCAGCAGGAAGCAGTTTAGAAGGAATGACGCCCAAATCCCCAAATATTGTTTATAAATGTTTGTTTTCATTTAAATGGGGTTAGTTATAAATGATAATGAGCATAGTCAATCTCTTTTTAAAGAAAGAAAAGGGGAATAGGATATAGGATTGAATACTTTGCATTGGTATAGAGGTTCTGCAAACATTTGCTCTGTGTTGTTTACTTGCTCAATGATTTTTTTTTTATCAAAATGAAGCCTGAAAAGTCAGAAATAATAGAAAATCTGTACTAGGTATTTAAAGTGAGATGATTTTAACTGATAACTAACAAGCCTTATTGACAGATGTCAGTCCATTCCCATTTGAACTCTAATTGGTATTTTACAGGAATAAGTGATTTACTTACCTCACATCTTCCAACTGTAACTAAGCACAAGTCAAGGATTAGAACTGAATCAGTTTATTATGGAAGGAAGTGTAAAATGCATGGCTTAAGATGATAATTTTTTCATTATATTTTTGGAGACAAACCTAGATTCATGTTTGACATTTTTTAGCTTACTATCCTTATTTCATAGATTGCTTGCTACCCACCAAGGGATATAATTTATTGCGCATCATTTTCAATGTGGTGAAATCTACACAAGTTGTGGAAATTAGTAAGTTTATTTGCTCACAAGGGAAGTTGTGCAATAATTAAAACTGCACTTATTCAGAAAGGGAAAAAAGATCAGCTGCCCCCTGTAATCTGGATGCTTACAGATTCTGAATTTACTGTACCTGGCTACATCTCTTTTTGGCTGAGCGTACGTCTCTTCTTAGCACAGCATGATCCTAACCCTGTCTTACTGTAACACAGGCTCGTGCCCATCTTATACAAGATGTTACTTCTGTTTCCTAATGGCAAATTTCCTGGCAACAAGATACAATTTCCTTTAGATCAAGAATATGCTCTTCTCGTATTTCCACATCTAACATTATCTAATGAACTGCAGTTTCGAGTCAAAGAATGTGTGCTACAAGCACAGAATCTACACCCATCACTTCTGCAGGCATTATATATTCAGAGCAATTCTAAAGAAAAAACATGATTCTGGCAAGAATATCTCCTTTGGTAATTGTCATTTGTGCCAGGAGGTTAGTCATGTTTGTACACACTTTTTGTCTGACTGCTTGGATGGTTTATGTAAGAGTCTATCTAAAAGTTAGTGGAAGGAAAATGGGATCATTTTTCAAATTTTAATTTGCTTTTCCTTAGTGGAGTGAACATAGAGGATTGGGAGAGGAAAACTACATTCCAAGGGGTTGAGAAATAAAGAATTGAAACCAAGCATTCATTAATTAACTGGAATGTGAAGGGTCAAGACATATGAATAGCTTCATAATGACACATATTTGAGGCTGGATTCTCAAACTGCTTGGTTAAAAAGTTACCACTTTAACTATATTGGCATTTGGAAACTAATGATCCCAGAGACAATGGGCAGAGAGCACCACAGATAAAGCACAGAAGGGGAAATGTGAGGAATGTATACTAAGGATAGCTGAAGAGATTCTATGTAGGTAGAAAATGAATGTTTCATTTCTTGAATCTACAGATGGAATCAATTCAAGATGACTTAACTACAGATTTGAATCTAAATATTTACTGAGTTGAATGTACTTTTCAAGTTTTTTTTCCAAAGAAAAATTTTGGTGAATTTAAAAATGTTTACAGATCCATAATCCTGAATGTTATGAGTGAGTGAGTTATTGGTATTAGAGTAGAATACAGTCTACTTGAAGCTAACTAGCAGAATTATGAATGGCTAATGTGAGCTTACATTCTAAACTGATTTCTATTTTATAATAGGAAGCCATGGGCATATGTAAAGAGTTAAGGAGATGGAGCACTTAGAAGTCAATTGTCTGGCAACACAGAGGTTCACATGGGAGGCAATTCAGCCTAAGAGTATTAGCTAACCGCAATAAACTGAGCAAATATGGACATCTACACTATTATGTGCTAGCTAATCATGTTAGCCTTAATATCATAGACGTCGGAAGAATGGGGAGTAGAGGCACTCTTTCCGTGGACCTGTAAGTCAATTTTACTTGTAACTTTCTCACTTTTACCTTGAAAATAACAAATGTACCATCAAATGTGTGTTTTTATTCTTTATGAAATTTCAGAGTCAAGTTATCTGTAGATTTCTTAAAAGTAACTGGACTAGAAGCAGAGAGAGGCCACGAAGGAAAGAGCTTGTGGAAATATTGATTTGTAGATAATCCTTGGACTGGCTTGCTTGCCAATGGTTGTGGGGGAGAACTCTCAGACACCTTGGGTTCCCAGAGAAAACCGGCAGAATCAGTGCCAAAAGCAGAGGAAACGTGACACTTACCAGAGTGACACAAGCTCAGAGATATTTTGGCACATTAGATCTCTCTCTTCAGAATTGTCAGGTAAAATTCACAAGGACTCTAGAGGATATTTAATCAAAGGGTGAGATGAGAGACGAGAAACAAAGAGCAACAAAATATGAAGTGCTCCATCGTGGATCTGCGGGTTTGAATCACATTAAGTACCTTGTGATTAGAAGGACAGATTATATTCCAGTTAGCATAGCAGTGAATCAAGACAGACTCAGTTGGAAAATCCTTAACTATGAGCCACTAAAATCTCTTCAAGGAATTAGACGTAAACAGATACACACATGAATTTCGTTAAATTTATTGGGTGTTGTGGATTACAGCCACACAAACCTTGTAGCACAAGAAAACCATCACTTAAGAAGTTAAGCTGTTATCACTAAAAATATGCATTTTATGCATGTACATAAATACATGTGCATGTTACATTATGCTAAGATTCTTGTATACTTAGATGGCATATAGTGTCAAAAATTTATCACTGGAATGATTGCTCAATAACTGAGTGTGAGCCTTGCTCTCTCAGAGGACTAGGTTTTAGTTCCCATAACACACATTGGAGGTTCTGCAGCCACACAAAATAAATGAAAAAAAAAATAAAAATTCACCATTGAAAAAAGAGTTTGAATTGATATTGAGAAATCAGAGTTCTGAAAATGGTCCTGTTCATTCTCATTTTTTTTGTCTATAAAGACTTGAGGAAATTTTGAAATATAATATCAATGCTCTAATTAAAATCCTATTAAATATGACATCATAACATCAGGTTGTCTGCACCTATTTACATGGAATCTAAAATAGAGTGGGGATCTCTTAAGATGCCAGCCAAATTTAAGAGTTCTCTAGTACATATTTTGATTATTCTATTTTCTGTTTTTAAAATAAACAGTGACAATTAGCATCTAAAAAATAAATAAATCATAAATGTATCTGCATTTATACTAGTTATTTAAAATTATTTATCTTTCTGGTTTGAGCTGTGAAGCATATTTGTACTCAAGAGTCTTACACAGTACAAAGATAAGACCAAAGAAGCTTATATAGACCTCATGGGATTGTCTGAAACTAATAATAAATTCTCCAATAAACTGTTCCAGTTTTCCTTACACTCCAGTCACCAACTCTATAGAAAGGTGAAAGGAAATGATGTGATTATAGGTTCCCAGAGGAATAGTGAGTAGGGGCTGGGTTGGGGAGGAACTTGCTACCTCAGATTGTGAGGGTAACCTCAAGTCACCAAGACTTTTGTGTCAGCTTTTGTCCCAGAATATACATGTGACAAGTGACAGTTGGAATGATGAATGGTTGTGTGGGCAGGACTCTGAAATACCCAAGTTTTTGACCTGCTCTATCTCCTAGAAAAGAGTGATATTCCTGGACTACAACACTTCCTAAACCCACAGTGAATACTGCTGTTCCCTTTTCCTCAAGAGCTAAGCCTTGCAAGATCTGCAGCAGGCAAAATCCAATAGTCTCCACGCACAGCTCAGAGGGAAAAGCCAAGCTAAAAAAATGCAAATCTAAAATAATGAAAATAGACCACAAAACAATCATGAGTTTTAGAAGTGATATATAATATTTCTCCACAGAATATGTTGATGGGGGAAGTACTTCTGTGTATGTTTAGCTTATTGATTGTTTAATAAAGTTCTGTTTGGCCAATGAAACAGTAAGTTAGACAGGACTAGGAATCAAAGAGGATTCTGGGAAGTGTAGTAGAGAAGTGGTGATCCAGGCAGGAAGTGACATAGCAAGGAGACTCATATTTGAGCAAGGAGAAACATGAAGTGTCTTTTTTTCCCCTTCCTCCTCCAGCATTGGGATGTGAGCCACCTGCAAGGAGGGTCGCCAATAAGGCATCTGATATGATAAGTCTTATAAAATATATAGATTTATGATAATTAAGACTGAGCTAGCAGATGAGAATCCTAGTCATTGGCCAAGGAGCTTTGAACCTAATACAATTCTTTCTGTGTATTTGTTTGGGCCCTAACTCGGTCGGTGGCTGACGTAAAGTGCACATGTGGAGGAGGGGCTCGAGCGGCTTTTGGAGGAAAGATTTATCGTAACAATATGTTCTTTGACTTTGACTTGTGTATGAGTTTGTGCATGTGTGTGCTCATGAATACCCAACATGTTTGCATAAAAAAGAAATTTTAATTGTGTGAATGAACAGGTTAGTCTGTAATCTCTTCTTTGGTTTTGCTTTAACTACTAGGATGCTTCATCTGAAAATAAGAAAGTATATCTCTTTTGTTTTAACAAAGGTTTTATCCTAAGCTACACAAGTGAATCAATTACACAGTATTGTGTACTTCAGTGTTGGTTGGTCATGTTGTTCTCACTGTTACCAAGATTTGGGGTTTGTTTCTCTCAGTTTTCCATAGAATCTCTCCTCAGCATGTCTCTTTCATGAATACTTATTACCATGATAGCAAAAAAAAAAAAAAGTATTACAGAATTACATTTCGTAACTCAGCATGCTGAAAGTAGAAGAAAGCCTAACTGTTCTTGAAGACCAAGCTGAACTGCCAGGTTTACATTCTTGGACAATTCTAGGTGCCTGTGACCCAGGAGGCAGACTAGAGGACTTGAGCCCTACTTTCACCCTGATCATTGCCTCTCAAGTAATGCTCGGGACCATTGATGGGTAGAAAATAGATACTGAAGAGGAAAATAAGAACGCTCATTTTGTTTCATTTGCTGTTGTATATTATTCTTTACAAATGTTCATTCTGTGCATGGCTAGGCTTCCAGCATGGATCATTCAAGGCTATTAGTCTACAGAATGATCAGCCTGAATACTCTTCCTTCGTTTTCTCTACACACTAAAGTTAACTCATCACTTTCCATCTCATGAATTATTTGCTCATTAAGGGCATTGTCTAAAATGTTTAGTTACTGTGAAAGCATTTCACAGTCCCACCATGAAGATCTGATAAATTCCTTCCAGAGTGGTCATCTTTCCTACTTGTCAAACTATTGCTTTTGTGTTGTTTTTGTTCCTTTTGATATGCTTCATATAAAGACGTTTATAAAACTGGAAGTTCACCAAGCCTTTTTAAAGGCAACTTAGAGTGTCTTCAGCTTTTCTTCCAATTCTAGCAAGTATCAGTAAGTATTTTCTTTCACAGTCTAGGTAACGCAGGTATATAATTTTTAAATTGGAAAAACACAATATTGTGGGATTCGTTTTACTTTTTTTTTTTTTGAGAAAAAATTCCACATTTAGAAACTCATAGTTGCTGAGAGCATTGATTCCTACTGTTGAGAAAACAATCACACATTTGATCACTGGCCCAAAGGTTAACAGGGCAAAACACAAGTAGTGATGATGTGCTATTCATAGAGCTTGTGAATATTTATCACTGGGAGATCCAAGGTGGCCTGGCCACATGGAACCTGCTGTTTCTGCGCTATTCTGCAGCATATGGAGGGTTCACATTTGCATCTTAACTTAATCAGATATCAAATATTAATACAATCAGGAGGGGTCTGAATGTTTTCAGAGCACAGTGGCTCTTTAAATGTAAATTATAAATATGAATAATGGACTTGGCTAAGTTTCAAAACTTAAATAAGATCATAGCAGCAGGTTTGGTCTGCTTTGCTTAAAGCTCTGTACCCAAGTCTGTCCTTAAAGTAATTAATTTCTTTCTCATAGCAGTTTGCAAAAACTAGAGAGGAGAAACAGTCATATTCTACTTGGGTTTTTCTAAACCATTGTCCCAATACATTGAAACTGTCACATCCACACATCTGTTGACAAAACCTCTGACACTTATTCCTCATTAGTTTCATGTTCACAATGTTGTGCATATATGTAATCTAAAATGTGACTATAAAATTATATGAGAGCCCTACCATATCATTATACTAACTTCAGACATTGTGGCTGCAGAGGGTAACAGATACAGTAATTTAAGTCAGTCATAAGGTTATATTTTTAACAGAATATTTATTTAAACAATTTATACATCATGTATCAATTCAAGATTTCAATTTTATGGTAGTGAACCATTGCTTGAAGAGTATCGATCAACACATGGCAGGGCATATAGCTTATATATGGTTCGTTTTTATTCACAGGGGAACGATCATGGAGACAATGACACACAATACAGGGCTTGGAGAAAGCATCTGTGTATTTTTATTGGGAAAAATATGCAGTGAGATTTTAAAAATATGCATCTATTTGGGTGAATAGTGTCCAAATGAAGAATAACATTTTTACAGTAGGTACCTGATAGAATTTGAAGAGATAGGAGTCTCTTTTTCTCCAGGAATATCTTCTTGGTGAATGATATGGCACAACATACTTACTTAAATTTTTTTTTTGCTACTTTCTCTCCCTGTAGTCCAGTGGTTCTCAACCTTCCTCAGGCTGTGACCCATTAAAACAGTTCCTCATATTGTGGTGATTCCCACCCAGCCATAAGATTATTTCTTGCTACTTTACAGCTGTAATGTTGTTACTGTTATGAATCATAATGTAAATGTCTAATATGTATGATATCTGATATGTAACTCCAAAGGCATTGTAACCCACAGGTTGAGAAACACTGCTGTAGGTTTTGTTCAAAAATCTTTCATAATAACAAGCTCACTCCTTGGTATAGAGTATATAGCCTTTTGATAAGAAGTAATTACACTTCAAGATGCATCCTTAGGCCAAGAACACAAAGGCAGTTGCTACCCAGTTATTTCAAGATTATCATATGTATCCAATATGTTATTATGCAGGAAGTCTGTTGAAGATATGGAAAATAGACTAAAAATAATTTTGATCCTAAATTAGTTCTAGTTAAGAAACCCCCAAATCTTTTTCCAATCAATTTTTACTTTTCATAATAACTAACAACAGTTTCCAGATTAAAAATTCTGTTGAACAGAAGTGTTTTCAGTCTCCTCTTTTGCTTCCGTGCTGGTGTTAAAGTCAGTTTCTATGCCGTTCTTCAAAAACTGTTCTCAGAGCTCTGAGAAACAAGCCATGCTGTTATCTACAGCAAGTGACACTGGTGTAATTTCAATCCCTATGTCTGCTTGAAAAATATACACATCAAGGTTATGTTCAGTCAGTGGAAAATCTGAGGCAGAATGCAAGTGTTATTGAAGTATTCACTGGATTTGAGTAATTATGTACTTTGAAAATGAAAAAAACAGTATATTAAATTGACAATCGAGAATCAAGCCCTCCCTTCACAAATTGCAAAATGCTCTGTGTTTATTTTGGGGTAGGGAATGTTAGAAATGTTATCACTTTTTTTAAAGATATATTACATACTCTACTGTTTTCTTCAAAATAGTGTATATTTAAAAATTGAAATGTCAGTTTCAGGATGTATGTGTCCCATAATTGCTTTTCTCCATCTAAATACAAAGGATTTTTGTCCATTCAAATTTGACATAAAAATGCTTATATATATATATATATATATATATATATATATATATTAGATATGGGTAATATGTGTATACATTTGTGCATGTTTATAGATTTATAAATGTTATGTTGTGTGTGTAATGTATACGTGCATGTTCTTACTAATTTTTGTACTTAGTTTTAGAAAATTGTAAGGGAAGTGTTTAAGGTGAGCCTGAATGACATTAATATATCACTAGCATTTGACAAAATATAGTGTTCAAATCCATACACAGTATAATGTAATATTAAGGGAGTATATTAATATGTAAACAATTATTATTGAACACAGTAATTCCAGAGTGTCACAAAATGCAAAACTCCCAATATTGTTCTAACTCTGGATTTCATTATCATTGAAATCCTGAATGTAACTTTTTAAATTCTGCATTGGCTTAAGAGAGGCCACACTTCCTAAAGCCTGTGATTCACTCTCTTCACCATGGAGTTCTCTTCCAGGTCCTTACCAGTTGATGCTAAAGATTCTGTCAATGTCTTTCAGATAAAAGACAGATCAAACTTATCCAGAAGAAAACCCAAGGGTACTCTATACTGCTGCATCCTTCGCGAATTGCTGGCATGTCTCATTTCAAATTTTAAGTGTGTATAAGGAGACAAGGTATCAGAGGGAGGCTCATAGTACAGGATTCAGTTTATCAAAGAAAGGAGACTTTGGTCACAACATTTGCTACTTCAGTTACTAAACAAGCTGTTACTTATTGATATATTTAGGAAGTCACTTCAGTTTGGTTCTCTGAATTTTAAAATGTAAATGCAAGTTTGTCATTTGTAGCATGCACAGAATGGAATCATGTTCATTTGACTTGCCCCACAGCACCTGCTTCTCCTGAGGACATCCCTATCCATGAATCCTCTGGACTTACTGTGTTTTACAATGACTGACTGTAGAAAATGATACTATTTCTAATTAATCTAAAATAAACAAAACTTTTCTCTTTGGCACTTTGACTCCACCCACTCCCTTCAAAGAATTAATTTGAATAAATTACTTTGAATGACTTTAACAAGGGTTTATTAATGTATCTAGGAGGGCATATCTGAGCATATGAAATAATTTATTATGTCTACATTAATGAAAATGATGCCATTATTAACATCTTGCTATTTCAGAACTCTGACAGTATAAGCAAAGCTAATTTTAAACGTCTATCAAGAAATATTTGTGTGCAGTTCCTAATCTACTAGGGCTTTTTTCAGATATAAGATACTGTGAAATACTTTGATTACATATTTTATTCTTTTCTTAAGATTCAGGTATATGGTAATATACTTTCTTGTAATTCTGGATGATGACAACAGCAATATAGCCAGGCACATGGTCAGGAGTGTAAATATGGTTGGTCTGTACTATGCTGCCATATAAACATTTGGACACAGCTATTCCATAAATCACAGAAAATAGGATTTCACTGTACAGGAGTGTTGAATGATTTTACAAGATAATAGTTTAATCTACTACTTCTGAACATGTTTCAGTCAGGCTACAGTTAGCCCTGGGAGTTTTTATTTTTTCTCTCAAGGTACTTTAGATCTAGTGTTTTTCTTGCCCTAGAACCACATGGAAGGAAGTTTTGTTACACATTTATCTAAACATAGTAAAATAAAGATTACAAATAAGTCTAAAAATGCCCCAAGTGTCTACATGTTAAAGCACAGGTTAAACCACTCATCTTTTTGTTTTGTAACTGTTTAAATATTTAAACTTTTAGAAACTGTATTTTCAATATATTTGCAGTCTCTGTCTCTTCAAAGATCTTTCTTACTTCTCCACATACCCACATAAATGTGGATGGAAACAAACTAAAAATCAACATAGACAAACCAGGAAGGAGGACGAGGAGGAGCTGGAAGAGGAGGAGGAAGAGGAGGAGGAGGACGAGGAGGACGAGGAGGACGAGGACAAGGACGAGGGACGAGGAGGACGAGGAAGACGAGGACGAGGGACGAGGGACGAGGGACGAGGAGACAAAGAACCTTGCTACAAGATTATGAGACATAACATCCTCAGGGAAGCCATGGGTTGTCCTGCTGGAGAAAAAAATTAAAATAAAAAAAACCAAAAGTCTGAAATTCTGTGTGTGAGTGAGAGTTTGATATTCCCTTTCTCCTAATGCCAGCTATCTGAAGTCACTTCAAGGTTTTCAAATGAAGGGGGCTTTATCCAAGACCTCGCATTGTGTGCTCTCCCTGGAGTGAGTTTGCCCCCCTGTTTTTCCTTTTGAGTTACTTTATGCTCTTCCTTGCTTTTCTTCTTTAAATTCACATATCTTTGATAAAGTATTTCTCCTCGTACATTTCGGTTACTGTCCTCTACCCAATTTTTTTTTTTACCTCAGCAATAGTTTTTCTCTCTCTATCTCTTTTCTCTTCATCTGTCCCTCTCGCTCCCTCTCATCTTCTCTCCTTCCCCCACTCCCCCTAATAGCACTAGATGTCTATGTACCTTATTTAAAAATCCAACCAATGTAAGAAATTCTTTATTCCCTTCCACACAGTTACAACTATTTCACTAAAAGTGAGGAGCCCTCTAATTGCATTTACCTTAGAAAACTTAAATGTTTTTTAAAAAAACTAAAAATGGTAAATATTTATTTTATATGAGAGAGTGAATTTGCTACTTGATATTACAATTAAATGTCCAAGAGGCAACCTTCTGTCATAAAATTGTTATGAGTTGTCCCATCTTGACCTAATTCTATAACCTAATATTAACCTGTAAATATTTGTTCAGGCTCATCACATAGTCTAGCCTGTCCCTGCTTTGCTTCATAATCTTGCTATCTAGTTTGCATTTATTCATTCATTAATATATCGTATGACCAATTTTTCCTGCGCCCTTTTTCTCATGCCATATTAAATGGAAGAAAATGGTAACTATAATCTCTCAATAAACTCATTACTAACTTCTCAGTAGAATGATACTTATTAAATAACCTACAAAAGAGGAAAAATGCAAACCCTGACATGGGCTTTCTCTCACTTATGTATAAGGTCATGCTGTGTGTAGCCATCAGTCTAGTTGTCATGATTCCCAGTGTGCAGGGAAGGGAACCGAGACCTAGTCCATCCTACTGCATAATGCACACAGTGTGTCAGACAGTAGTTGGTGTTGCCCTTAACCTTGTGACACTCTTAGCTGGGACAGTAATGCTTTTGATGAAATCATGTTCATCAAAGCATAAACATTTTTGTCAGATATTGAAGTGGCATAAAAAGCACTTCCTGGAATTTAGTATATCATATTACTCACAATTTTTGTCACTGCTTGTTTGATCTGACCCTATGTTGTAAATTCTTTACACTTCTCCACAGTTTCAGTTACAGAGATTGAAGATATTTTCTTCTAGGATTTTGGTTTAAACTCTGTCAACAAAAAAACTTATTCCTTTCTCATAACTTAACATACGATGACAAATATTTTTAAAGTTGTGTGTGTGTGTGTGTGTGTGTGTGTGTGTGTGTGTGTATGTGTGTGTGTGCACGCACGCCTTGTGTTCAACAAAAAAGTAGTGTTTTCTTAGAAAATTGTGGGCAACAAGGAGTTTAGAACAAATTTACTGCATATGATTCATGAATAAATTCTGTCTTCAATGTAGAAGGGCCTTTTCTTGTTCCATTACTAGGTGAAATAAACCCAAGGACAAAGAAAATCAAGAGGTAATCCTTCTGGCAATCTTGTCATGCAATTTCTGCAAAACATCCCCCGCAGAGCAGGATTGTTCAAAGCTTCACACGCTGAGACTCACTTGCTGTGCAAAAAAAAAAAAAAAGAAAGAAAAAAAAGAAAAACCTGGCTGAGTCTTTCTGAGAGAGATTTTTTAGAAAGGAAAGGAACTGAGCTAATAGCTGGTGCTGCATGAGCCTAGGTCTGCACTGGCCACGGGGCAGGCCCTGGGGATCCACTGAGTGACCTAGGTCTGGCAAGACTACAGTGCAGGCTCTGAACATCCAATGGATGGCCCGAGGTCTGGGCATGCCACAATACAGGCTCTGGACATCCAATGGATGCCTCTAGGTCTGCGAAGGCCGTGGTGAAAGTCCTGGGGTCCCACTGCATGGCCCTAAGTCTGCGCAAAACCACAGTGCAGGCTCTGGGGATGCATGGCAAGGCCAGAGGTCTGTGCAGGCCACGGTCGGCGAAGGCAATGGGGAGCCATTGTGATTGCTTCTGTTCTCCTATCCTGATTGGCAGAACAGATGGGTCTACTTTGAACAGGGATATTTTAGTTAACATAGGTTGGGTTGGGTTATTTTTTGTCTGTTTCTTTGATTTCTTTTCTAGGCAGAATCTTTCGGCACAGAATCCCTTATGTTCAGACTTTTATTTTCTCCATTTCTGTGCTCATTCAATCCTAATAGTATTTCACATCAAAAACATGTCAAATGATAAAAGAACAAGAATACACAATTCTTGACACTATGATAGATAAAACACAGTTATCAAAGATTGGGCAAGAAGTATTTATGATGAGAAATTTTCAAACTTAAAATGAGTCAAAGTTTCCCATATTCTGGGAAGAGAACTACAGTGTCATTCGTTTAATGGAAGAATATTTCAAAGAGGTTGTCACCACAAAAAGTCATTTTTCATGAGTAAGTGTGAAGGCGAAATGCTTGGAGTAGTATTTTAGGCTTTATAATTAGGAGAGTGCTTAGTAAGTCCATCATTATAGTATAATATTAATACAGTGTTTTTGCTAGTGTGATGTTTAAAAACACCATTCTGAAACAGTATGAAATCTCAAAGTTTGGTAATGGTTTAAGACTGTTATTTGTAAGGAATCTCCTCTTGGTATTATCAATAACTCAAAATGCTTACACAACATGCTTTTTCCTCTTATTCAATCCTGAGCCTGCGTGATTCTCCGATACAGTATGAAGGGAGCCTTGGGTCCTTTAGGTGAGTACACTTACAAAATAGTATACAAAGTGTTTGACGTTTGTTGATTTACTTGATTCCAAAATTCGGAATGGCAACTTTGAAAATGTCATGTGATCATATAGAAGTCATATAAATTCTTAATGTACAAAATGATTCTTCACATTTAAATTTCCAGAACACTTCAAATTCTTTGGACAAAATTATCCACATAGATATGGAGTAGCTAACATTTTCAGTAAGTTTCATGAAAGAATCATCTACTTGGTTAAAAACAGGAATAGTATCTTTACCATTTTTCCTCCTTAGGCTCAAAGCATTAAGATTAAGCAAATTAAGCAAACACATGTTGATAGGTAAAGTTTGCCTGATATATAGTATGCTATGTGTGTCTAGTGATTCTTAATGTATGCTCCATTTTTTAATAACAGATTTTATGTAACCTCATTTATACTCAAGATTCCAGAATTTTATGATGATATTCAATATTTTAAATATAGCATCTTTAGCAAAGTATAGTGAAAAACTTAAGCAAATTTGAATACACACCCTTTCTAAAACACACTGGTGCTGCCCAGAATTTGTTTTATTACTCATTTTATAATAAATATATTTTAATATAGTTATGCTTATAGAATATGCATACATATAGCATAAGAAATGTCCACATTGTCATCATCAAGTTTTCACTTCATATTAACTGACATCTTTTATAAATATGGGACATTTTTCAAACACAAGGAACTACTATTAATTACTATGTTCATCACTTTTCTCATTAATGTTGTTTTTGTTATATGATATCAAGGAGGATTGCTGTATTATATTTGGTCCTGATGCCTTCCTCATTCCTCTGGGAATAAACCTGTCCCTTGTTGTTTTTACATAATCTTGACAGTTCACAAGACAAAATTAGGAATGATATAGCATATTCCTGCATTCTAATGGACCTGAATATTCCTCTATGCATACAATGGGTTGGTGGGTTTTGAGCAAGTTTACCACCAAGTAAGATGATGTTCTACACCTCCTAACATATTACCTACATGTGAGGATGACCTCACTGATGAGAATGCCTGTAACTCATTTTTTTCACCTGCACAGTAAAATAGTGCTGTTTCTCCTTTCCTGTTCCTTTGGAAGGGAATTACTGCTCTAGTCCCCAAAGCAAGGAGAGAAGTAGCAATCCCCACCCTGTAAAGGAAGAGTTGTGCATGCACACTTTATGTGATCATTCTATCAGAAAGATATGTCCTGTGTTATTTTGTAAATCATGATGACACAATGTACTCACACTTACTTTAAATTTAATTTCATGGTTCTTGATTTCTTCTTAAAAGTTTAGCAAGTGTGCCCACAATGCTTTCTTTGAGTGTCTGAAGTGAATATTTGAGACTGAAATAAACAGTTTATGTTGTTAACAGAATTTGTGTTCATACATGGACCAAGGGAATAAAGAACAATCAGACTGACCAATCACGTATTTATCATTGAGGGGAGAAACTCTATAACCCTTGTTAGATTCATAAAATGATCAGTTTTTTATCAACAGAGACTAAGTATAAATACCTCTACACATTATTAAAGACATGTGTCCACTCACTAAAAACACAGATGAGATGGCCAAAAATAATAAATAATAGATTCAATTGTAACTATATACACCTCTCTCTCTCTCCCTCCCTCTCTCTATCCCATCCCTTCCTCTCTTCCCTTCCACACACCTCTCTCTCTCTCTCTCTCCCTCCCCCCTCTCTCTCTCCTTTTCTGTTTCTTCTGTATGCAGATGGATGGGATCTAATGACTCAAACTTGCCACTATATTGTACAAGCAGTGAACACATTTTCTGGAAGCCTCTGCTTCATGGAATTTGGGTTGATGCTTTGGAAAGACTAAATATCTTGCACATTGTGACCTCATTGAGCACCAGGTTACATTGAGAGTCAACAGTTCTTGCACACATACTGCCCTATGGTCATTAAGTGCCTTATAATCAATACATATTTTTATGGAAAGGCAATGTAGAGGTAGTCAAATAAAGGGTAATTTTTTTCAAGAGATAAGTACCCAAAGGGAGTTGGCTGTCTGTAGTGTACAGAGAATGTGTTGAAAAGCACACCACTCTACTACAAGAAGGAAACTCTACCTAAGCTAAGCTTTATAACATATAATGCTAATGTTACTTACATTCTCTATACCTCAGAAAAATTTATCACAGTGAGCCAATGGTTTAATGAATCTTTGCACTGAAGAAAAATAACTGGTATGTAATAAGGTTATTAAATAAAAATCACAAATGTGTAACTTAGGAAAATTATCCATTTAATAATAATTTTCACACAATAATACCAATACTACTAAATCAAAATTTCATCATTAAGTGAAATGCTTGGAATTAAGATATTTTGCATTATTTTTCCTCCTTCAATGAATTGTATATAGATGAGACTACCATTTTCAACAATGAATTATTCTCGGATTATTTAATATTTATCTCCCCATGTGGAGTTTGGCAGGGGAATCCAGTTCTTCGGTTTGTTTCTCCATGACAAGAAATGACATGGTGGAAGTGCAGCAGGGCTGTCTCATACTGGTGTTCCCTCTTCATTCACCAACATGCAAATTTTCACCTTATATGGCAAAGTGAATTACATGCCGAAGTCACATGAGGAAATGAAATTAAGCATTTTTATTTTATAGCTCTTTGGGGGACAGTGTCTCACTCTGTATTCTAGGCTATCCTCAGATTTATGAAAATGCAACTGTTTTGACTAATAAATGCTGGTATTAAAATCATGAGCCACCACAGCCAGCTGAAATACAACTTCATACTCTGAAGGTTTAAAATCTTTGTTATTTGAGAACTTCACACACTTTTACAGTGAAAGTGATCATATCCACTCCTCCAGCTTTCCCTGTCCCTCTCCCAAATTATTGTCCACCTCTTATATCAGTTGGCAGGTACTGATGGCAATATGTTCTCAGTAAGGGAACAGACCTCACAAAGCTCTCCGTGGGCTCAATCTTAAGCATGCCTATAACAATAACTACTGTGAGTTCATGAGTGCCATAGACATGTTGTGTATCTCACACTGGGGCCAACATCACAGAGCACTGCTTTCTTGTAATCCCTAACTCAATGAAGAAACTTCTCTTTGCACTTTGTCCCTCTGCAAGATATTCCCTAATCTTCTGCCTGGATCATTTTCTGAAATATGGTTGGAAAAGGCCATTTTTATTCTCAGGGCCTTGTAAGGCATCTATGTTGCTCATGATATCCTCTGGAAGGATGAGTATGTTCCAGAGTCCCTTGGAGTGTGGATATAACTCATCTTTTAATCCTACCCTGACCTGTTGTCTAAGAAACTACATTTTTTTTTGTTGTTTCTCAGTTCCCCAGCCCTCATAATTGACCCTTTTCAACTTTATTTCAACAGGGGACATTTTTGTCATTATTTACTTTTCTATGCTTGAGAATATTTGGAGCGATCTAGTTAAAGAGTAATCAAAGGTACATATCACAGTGATTTTCTTAACTATACCTTTTTTTTTTTTCATTTTCCCCAGAATTAAAACTTATTGATTAGAGGTTTTTAAACTGTTGATTACCTCCCCAACAAGTACTACAGGAATTTCTGTGAAATGGCTGTCTATTGAATATTTGCTATGTAGACACTGAAGATACATTTAAAATGTTCCTAAATAAATGACATATTTTATTATACAGAAAAATTACTTAAAAAAGAAAACAATTACATTCAAAATCTATTGACTGAATGACAGATGGAGACTAATAACAACTATAGATTAGATCCTATAAATTTTCATGTCTTTCAATTTATTTTACTTTCTTTCTCTCTTTTTCTTTTTCCTTTCTTTCTTTCTTTTTCTCTTTTTTGAGACAGGGTTTCTCTGTGTAACAGCTCTGGCTGTCCTGGAACTCTCTTTGTAGAGCATGCTAGCCTTGAACTCACAGAGATCTGCCTGCCAAGTGCTGGAATTAAAGGAGTGTGCCAACACTGCTTGTCTTTCAATTTCTTTGTAAAGTTGTATATTATTTCAAAATTTCTTTAAATCAATATTTTAAAACCATGAACTGAAAATCCAATAGATTTTTGTTGTTAATTTTCTTTATAAAATCTATTGCATCCTCTTAAAAATAAGTAAATGTAAGTATAAAATCTTTGTTAAAATTCCATGTTGGAATTTCACAAATGTATATATTTCAAAGTGGATTGAGTAAATGTATCATTTTACATCAATGACGTAAAAGGCATCATTAAGGAGGCAAATTCAGTTGTGGAGTGCCCTTGTTTTAGATGGAAAGAAAGCTCAGATCCCAGCTAGTGTGAGAACTGCTTGTAGGTTGTAAAGCCTTAGGGACCTCATAGAGGGGAAACTCTGTTTGCCCAGTGCCTTGCTGATGGGAAACATTCCTCTGTAAACCAACATTGCAATAGCCGATGACAGTCACACTGCAGGAACCTGCCCAGCAAATGCCACTGTTCACTCTCTCTCTAATTTCCATAGCTCCTCCAAGTGGGGACTGCTCTTCTTTGGAGCCATTGAGGGCTTGTTTCTCATCCCATCAGAGTCCAGCTAGGTGACTTAATTAGATAATTTTCTTTTGTTGTAAACAACACTGAATTTGAATTGCAATCATTTACTGATCACTAATGTAACTATTAATAAGGTCCAAGACAAGTAACAATCCCTTTTAGTACTCTCCCATAGTTAACACAGACAGGAAGGCAGGAATTTGAAGGGAATTCAGATGTCATTTTTGCTTTATAGTAAAATACAAAGCATTTCATCAGAAAAAAATGCACTACATTTCATCTGATTTTGAAATGAAAAACCTTTGCACTTGTTACAGAATTGACAGCATAAACATTTACAAATTGCACACCTACCAGAAGTATGCTTGTTTAGCCCTATGCATTCTAAAGTTAGGATTTTCTCAAGGATGAGCACCTAGCTTTCTCATGCCAAGTACTTACCCCTAAAAATGTATATTGATGAGCACCACTAAATGGACACAGCAGGATGAATCTATGTATCTGAATGTATGTATAGATGTAACACCTAATAGTAAAGAAAAGCAAAAAATAAGGAATAAATCAACATCTTGTAAAAATAACCTGCTTCATAAAGGAATTATGCTATAGATAAGCACTAGTTATAATAACGGTAGTGAACAACACATATTAAAATAAATATGAATATTATTTGAAAAGAAAAGTAATTATTGTTACTATGATCTACCTAATCTGATGAGGCAGTAAGTTAAAAGTCAGTTAGTAAAAACTAAACAATGTTTCTTGAAATGCAACATGACAGAAAAATAAGAAACCATAGGACTTAAATAATATTAATAATAATAACTAATTAAGTTAACAACAAACTTCTCATTATCCCTTGAAGACCCGGGAGGACAAACACAGCTCTGCTCCAGGTCTCTAGACTTGGATTGGGAAAACTGCCGACTGCATCTGGCACCTGCCAGTCAGGCGCCATTATAATTCTTGTTAGCCGGGTCCTGCTCAGCACCGTGACGAACTGTTTGAGACAATGAGATACACAGTACCCGGCAGACGGGCACTATTAAGATTATGGTGAACCAATGTGTAGTGTGGTGTGGTATGGCAGAGGGGGGAGAGAGAGGAGAGAGAGAGAGAGAGAGAGAGAAGAGAGAGAGAGAGAGAGAGAGAGAGAGAGAGAGAGAGAGAGAGAGAGAGAGAGAGAGAGAGAGAGAGAGAGAGAGGGTTAATGTCCTATGGACACGGGCCTGTCTGAAGAGGTAAAAGTGATGAAGAGCCGGCTGATGTGGGTGGCAGTTAAGCCATAGTAGTGTCTGGGCCTGGGCTGCTGCCAGGACTCATGTCTGGGCTCGTGGTCCTGATGCAGCTGTGGTCCGTTTTGATGTGCATGGCTCCTGATACCGCCAAAGGCCGAGATGGTAGTATGTACGGAACTGGCCCTACCCCCCCCTCACTAGTAGAGACTGATCCTGCCCCTCACCAGATGAAGCACTCAGGAGCAAGTGTCCTATTCCTCACCTGGACTGAGGTAACCCTGTTCCCAGAGGCATAAGCAAGCTGGCCAATGGGAGAGCACGTCGTGCCTGTCATGTGGTGCAGAAAGATGCCTCTCCCTTGCCCCTTATCACTTGCAGCAAGTGAGGGATCTGACCCAACCGCTCACCAGCTGTAGCACTCGGGAGAATGGGCTCTGAAACTTACTTGGGCAGGGCCGAAGAACCTTTAAACAAGGGCTTAGGTGAGCCAGCCCTGGGGGCAGTACTGAAAGCAAGGGAAAGAAGCCCACTCCACTAGCCCCTATGACCTCCAGCTGGCGAGGGAGCTGACCCTCCTCTTTAATAGCTGTAACATTCAGGCAAGTCAGCCCTTGACAGGCATGGGGGTTAGCCTGCCTGGGAATATGAGCGAGCATGAGAGCTCTGGTCCCGTTCTCCATCTGTTACCTGTTTTATGGTGATATGGGCAGGGGAGAGATGCCCTCCACCACCCACTGACCCTCACAACAGCACGTCTGGGAGTGACCCCTGCCTGCATCTTGCCTGGGCAATACGGTAGAACTGGGCCTGGTGGTGTCGATGCAAGAGAGCTGACCCTGAGGATATAAAAGCTGGAGAAGTGGTCCTGCCTCTTGCTCATTGCTATAAGGGATGAACTAGTCGGGGCAATGCTGGAGAGCTTACCCTGGTGGTGACGACAGAGGAGAGCTGATGGGGTGACCAACCTTGCAATTACCCAGGCTCAGAACCAGGGTTAAGTGTTGGCCCACCCCAACATCCACCTCATTTGTGATCTCCCGGAGCAGGCCAAGGGGGCAGTCCTGCAGACAAGACACAGGGCAACAACAGGATATGCAAGAGAAATCACAGTGAGAGCCCAGCATTGACAGTGAAGCAAAAATCACAGGCCTCAAACCAGACCAGTGACTCTGCAATAATCCTTTACTTGCAAGTAACAATGTCCGGATAAAGAAAGGTTCTACTGTAGCTGCGCAAATTATGATATATGGACTGTGATGATGTAGGTTAATTTTATTGGGGAGAAATCACTTACATGAGAAACCGATAACCCAGCATCTACACTCCGACCATCTGGGCTCAGCTGCCCTCCAAGAGACTACAGGACATCAGAGTGCACTGGAGTCTTTCTCCTCAGACCTAAATCCCACCCCTGGACATTCGTGCCTGTGACCACGCCCGGTTGGGCACTACAGGTACCTAGAAGGTCTCTCACTACAGCCTACTGAGTGACTCATTGTGTCACACTAAAGCTTCCATGACAAGACTGATTTTGACTTTATTTTTCTTCTTTTTCTCTCTTAAATTTATTTTATTTTATTTTATTTTTAGGGGACGGTTTCAAGAGTAGAGGGCAGATATGAAGTTGTGGGGAAATGAATGGCATCAAGTTATCTGATATGAAAGATGAAAAGAATAAATAAAAGGAAAGTTAAAATAGAAAATAAAAATACGCATTAAAAAACTGCTCAAAAATGTGAGAGATTTTCATATTTATCAGAAAACCTGAAGGTGTTAGACACGGACTTCAGTCTAGTGGAACTTTACCCAGAAAGTTGTGTCATGTAGAAGTGATGTCTTCAGGAAAGATATGTTTGCCATAGATTATTTTTTGTTAAAGTTTATGTGAACATCTTTCAGATAATTATGATTAATCTATTTGTCATAGTCAAAGTAAGACATTCGAACCACTTTTCACAATAGAAGCAATTGACAACAGTTTAAAATCAGAATGGATAAGGTATTGCCCTGACAAATTAATATTTATCTAGATAGCAGGCTGTCAAATTTTCATTTTTGTAAAAACAAATATAGAGGGGAGAAAAAAACTCTAGTTTTAAAATGTAAATGTACCAGTGAGATTTTCAAAAATAGAGAAAAAAGCAAAGAAGAACTCTTATGTCAAGCAAAAAGGGGAATAAGGAGGATGAGAAAGTAGGTGATACAGGGAGGGAGAGGAATGTGGAGGAGGAAGGGAAAAGCGAGGCTGAAAACAGCAGTTTTGCCTCTTCAGTAACTTTAAACATCAAGCACTTTGCTTAACAATTGAAATTGTGTTTATGTGAAATGAAAGTCATAATTTTTGTTCGGTGATGGCAAAAACATTTATTTATCACAATAAAATAAACATAAAGATAAAATATGAGTGTTATTGAAATGATTATAGTAGTTAGATAATGACTTTGGTACTTAGCTCTTATTCAATTAAAACATGAAAACAAATGTTTTATTCTCATGGACATTTAGTGATTCATGTTGTTTGGCCACATCTTAAATCTTTTATTCTTCTGTTTTATGAATATTAGATGCTGCTTCCTTAAGGTAATTTCACTATTTTGAATAAGTAAAGTGTTTGTCTCTCTTTGCAGCCTATACACTCAATAAATGGTGCTCTCCATCAGCGTTTGCTTAATTTCATTAGCAACAACATCACTTCACAAGAGAGACTTCAGAGCAGAGTTTGTATCATTCTCACATAGTATAGCATAGGCAGATCAAACTGTCAGGAGTAGAAATGTTCAAACAATGGCTTCTTTTTAAGCTGCTTATATCAGATATGCAAAAATGCTGACTAACAGAGCCATTAATAGTTAAACCAGGTACAGCCAAACCTGGTTATTCACAACAGATTTGTGGCAAAACAAATTGCATTGGTCCATAAAGCTTTTCCTATTACAAGTGTAGACATTTTATGGATTGTTGGTGTCCTTTTAAATGAACCAATCTAAATTGCCTTACATGGTATTTCAGCAGTCATGATATTAAAGTTGTGTTTTCAAACATTTGGCAAATCTACATAAAAAACTGAATAGGTATTATGCTATATTAGGAGAAAAAGATCTTAGAATTTAAGATTCTAAGTATTGAGTCTTGGGTTTTTATATTTATTTGTTCTACGTGAAACTAATATGTTCCTTTCCTGGTTATACGATACTTTGTAAAACCATAATACAGAACTGAGAAAACTTATACTAATATTTTACACATAGAAATGAGAAACTATAATTTTTCAATTATGTCAAATATTATAATTATTATAACAATGTTGGTGATAGTAAATATATGCAAGCACCTGGTCTTGAAATGTTTAGAGAATAATATTAGACTGAATCTTGGGCTAGAAAAATGGTTCAAAAATTAAGAATTTTGGCATGTGATCAGGAGGCTTGGGATTCAAATGTTAATACTCAAGTAACATTCAAACATCCCCAGAAAGCCTGTTGTAACAGCTCTGAAAGGATAACTAGAGCTATCTTGTTTTCCAGAATCACTGAGGAAAATTACAATCTCAATGTTCAAAGACAATCTCTAGATCAAATAATAGATAATAGTGATTCTGGAACACACAAGAACCTCTTTTGTCTTCTGGGTAAGCATAGACACATACACCCATACACATGTGCCCACAGATACATAAACATAGACACATGTACATAAATAAATTAATAGTATTTGAGAAATTGCAACAAGTTTGGGGTTCAATATTTTATATAGGCAGAAAGAACAATCAAATATATTGCTTTATGTTATCAACGTTATGAATGCAAAACTATTGAGAGCCTCTTGCATACCCAGGGACAGAGGAAAGGGACATCGTGATAAAATACACTGTCCACAGAGGAAGCATGAATATGGGAGGTGTGAACATTATTGATTCACACCTGTAATTCCAACCTAAGGGAAACTGAGAAGATACTTCATGAGTTCAACAGCCAAGGTTCCATAGTGGTACTCATTTTTAAAAGCAACCATACATGAACAGTCACATGAAGAATATCCTGAAGAAATAACAGTCTGTCTCCTTTAAGGGATGTATATATATATATATATATATATATATATATATATATATATATATATATATATCCTTTCAATCTTCTGCTACTACAGCTAAGACATGGACCACTTATTCGACTCTATAGTATGAACATTTTTATTATATTTTTATGTAATACCATAGGTGAAAAATTACCGACTCTTCCTGGATTCTTTCTGGCATTTTAATTTGAAGGGATACGTGCATTTGACACTGATGAGTTTAGACAGAGATGATTTTTTATTGAATTCCAAGAATATCAATTAAAATACAAGAATTTTGGAAAAAAACTAATAAAAATGAAAAGTTTTAGAACTTGGCCTCCATGTAGTGGTAAATAAGGAAATTAACAGACTGCTGTAGATAATTCAGGATATATTTTCATGTACCCAAGCTCATTATTCTGGCAGAGGCAAGCCATATAAATAAGTGTTCTGCATAAAAACATATTGGAAGTTTAGAGGCCTTTGACTAAGTTCTAGGTTCTCAAGCTGAATAGAGTATCAACACAGCAGGCAGCACAATTATAACAGCATAATATTAGTCCAGAATGTGTCTCCATATTGAAGGCAGATGCAGGTTGAAGGAAGGTGCCAGCAGTTCTTGTCCTTTTGATTGTGAGTCTTTAATGGCTCATCCATCTCTCCAGCCCTATGTAAGCATTTCTGCAAAATGAAAATTAATTTAGCATTCAGAAAGTGACAGAACTTAGTGATGAGTGTAATTTATATTAAGAAATGTGCTGAGATACACTAACAGACTTCAGGCACCTCAATAAAATTTATGCATATATGATCTCTAGTAACTATAAGGTAATTAGACATAGAATAAAAGTTTTAAAAATATAGCTAGTTATAAATTAGGTAATGAGTACATAGAAGAATATTTTACAAAGATGAACAGTTTTTAAAGGACCAAAACCAGAATTTTGAAACAGATTGGATTTAAAAACCATGCTAACACAATTAGAACTTTAGTTAGCAATCACAAAGACAAAGCACAATTTCTCAGAATGTCTGCAAAAGAATCGGGATTGTAGCAAATGAATATGGAGGTCTGCATGTGGAGAACAATGATTATAGAAACAGCAGCAGGTTGATGGTGCACATGATGGAGGCATTAGAACAAATGAAAACCAAGCAATAACATGCAAACAAGACGTTTGGAGTACAGAAAGCATCCCAGTACATGCTGAAAGGAGAATTTGACACAGGTAAGGTATCATTTCTTAAACATAAGGGCAAAAAGAAAAAAGAAAAGAACCAGGAGATATAAGTTCTCATGTGTCCAAGGACTGAAGGGGACAGCGAGGACTGAATGGGGAGCTCTGTCCTTTGCTCTTAGCTGAGTGTTCCCGCAGGTTGCTGGCTCCATCCTCTCTGATGTTCTTGAGGAGTCAAGTCTACTGATGAACAGTGCCTTCAAGAGGGGCCTGTTCTCTGGTGAGTTCAAAACCTTTCTCAAGGGAACTTAAGGGAAGGAAATGGCTAAGTGAAGTCCTACAGGCAATCCCCACAGCGCTCTGCTGCAGACCACTTGTCAGAATTGGGAGGACTAGATGCTATCTCCAACCTTTGTGTAATAGGAACCCAAAGAATAGATGAAGCAGGATGCTAGAGTTTCTTGTCCCTCCATCCCTCAGTCTCGAATAAAAACATGGACATGATAGTACTCACAAACTATTGGCCAAAGGTTAGGGCTTCTTATTAGCTAGATCTGTCTTCATTATTAACCCATTCCAATAAATCTATGTATTTCCACATGGTCTTGGCTTCCTGGAGAATGCCCACGCTCACACTTGTTACTCTTTCCTCAGCTACATGGTGTCTGTCTCCCTCTCTGATGACTCTATCTCTCTCCTAGCCCCACCTATCTTCCTCCCTTTATTGGCCAAACAGACTTTTATTCATCAACCAATAAAAGAAACACATATACAGAAGGACATCCCCCATCGGAAGCAAGGACAGAATTTAATGTTTAAATATGGGAAGACAGGACAATTCTCAAGATAAATTTCTTTTTAGCAAAAAATCAGAATAACATATATTGTGTATTTAATAATAATGATTGTGAGTATTTGAAACCTGTCTCTAATATTGATTTAAAGATTTAAATTAGTGTAACTATAATGAAATACTTTTTAATACCATGTCTGCCTCAACTAGTCAGAAGAAACCAAACTGCTTATATTAATTTGTGTGCATTTAATGTTTAGTTTTTCCATTCTTTGTATCTCTTGTTGTTTCTTTCCAATCCATAATTATTTGCATTTAAGTAGAGTTGGTAATATTAGCACCAACAGCAGATACACTTATCTCAGCTGTGGCTTTTGTGTGAATATTTTTTTCACTTTTAGCATTAACATTTAGTTTAATTTTTTATGATTTCTCTACCATGTTGTGAGGTATTTCTACATAAATCTCAATTTATTTCTGGAAAACCCATCTAATGACTCCTAGTTTGAGAACAAAGGGTCTGAATATGGCTTAAAATATCTCTCAAGAAGCTTGTGTTACCGATTTAATGCCATATGCAGAAGTCTAGAAAGGATGCTAATGTTAGGTAATGACCAACGACCCAAGTTCCAAGTGTCAAGTGTGGGCGAAATCATTATACTCACATGAGAGTGTTCTCAATCCAGATATGGATTCATTGTAAAATAATGATTTGCCACACTGTCATGTTATATCTTTTTATTCTTTAGTGCCATGAATGTTTGTTGACAGTCATGACAGACCTTCCCTTTCCTAAAGAGAAATGGAGGAGGAATGGGTTGGTGTGGGGACACAGTGGGGCAGGAAGAAGCAGCTGGAAGGAAAGGGGGAGGGGTAACTACAGTGGCTGGGATGAAAAATAAATGAATAAATTTATTGTAAGTAATTCTTTTCTCCCATGTGGCCCCTTCAGCCTTTTATCTTCTTAGCTTCCTGAAATAGGTTAGAAATAAATCTCTGTTCAAGAATTGCCCAGCCTCTGACTTTGTTTTCTTGCTGCAGAAAATCCATCAGTAAAGAAACCAGAAGCAAAGAGAATTTTCCTCTGAGCCTCTTCAATACTAAACTATTGAGACCATTGACAGAGTGTGTTTATTGGACAAAGTGGGAGGTAAAAATCTGGATTGTTTCCATTACACTGTGCATCCTTTGGTTTCATGATTACAGTGTTAACCTTCATTCTCATTAACAGCGAGCTGGTGAAACCCATAGAAACAGGTGACCTGAACAAGGAAGAACTCATGCACCACAGACTAATGGCTGGGAGGCCAGCATGGGATTGATCCCAATACCCCTGAAAGTGGTTATCACTGAAGAGGCCTTGGTAATCTATGGGACCTCTGGTAGCAGATCAGTATTTATCCGTGGTGTATGAATGGACTTTGGAAGCCCATTCCAAGTGGAGAGATGCTCTCTCAGCCTGGACACATGGGGGGAGGGTTTAGGCTCTGGCCTGGATGATATGACAGATTTGGGCAATCCCCCATGGAGGGCCTCACCCTCCCTGGCTAGCGGAGGGGGAATCCAGTAGGGTGTTGGCAGGGGAGGGAGAGGGAGCTAAGATTGATATGTGAAGCAGGCTTGTTTCTAATTTAAATAAAAATAAATTTAAAAACATATGCACACACAAAGAAAACACAACTAAACAAAATGAAAACACCTATAGATGGGAATAAATGACTGTTCTCTCCCATACAATATATGGACCTAGTTTGAAATCTATTTTAATATAAAGTTAAAATAATGACCTATTGGCCATGGTGACCAAGAAATAGGTGAAAAGGGGACAAAGGGAAGTTTAGACAAAATTAAAGGAGTTTGAGAAAATTTATCTAAACCCCTTCATTTGTAAGCTAATTTAAAATGTAGTGTCTATAAAAGGAATTTGAACAGACGTGGGTAGATATTACTATTCCCAGAACCAGTGGCTAAAAAATAAAAAGGTCCAGTGCCAGATTTTGGACACCCCTCTGTCTAGCTAGGCCCCAAAGATTCAAAATCCAGTATAGTTTACAAAATACTATTGCTAAGGACATCACACACTCTTGCAGAATGCAGGGAAATGAAGCAGAAAGTGACTGTAATGTTCTTCCATGTTGGCTAAGGTTCTCAGTTGGAAGATGTATACATAGCCTCTGCAGGAGAAACTCATCAGTGTTCTAACCTAGAGGTGGACCCTACCTGCTGTAGTGGGTTCAACAGTGACATGAATATTATAAAGGTAAGCAACCACTTTTCAAATAGATTTTCAGCCTACTCCACAGGAGGGAACCTATGCCTGGAAAAAAGCTGGGAGTTTCACAAGCCCTTGGTTTAGAATATACTGCTATTTTTCATACTGCTTTCAAACTCCCTTGCCAATATGTGTCCATATTCCCAAATTAGTGCTGTTCTCAATTTTAGACAGAAAGAGTTCTTTTGCAGTAGACAGTAGTTAATGACAACTCATCCCCCCCAAAGTACTGTGATTGGGTGATGTGACTATGCATTCTGAATAGGGCATCTGTCAATCTCTTCTCCAAACTCAAGGGTTATTGCAGTAGAGAGCATGAAAAGCGGGGTCCTGCAAAATTCTGTCTTCCGGAGATTACATAGCATCTGCACTTATGTATTCACAGTAGACATGCCCATTGTACTCATGGATTTCAGTAGACAAGTTCTCCTCACTTATGTATTCACAGTAGATATCGCCATGTCACTAATGGATTTACATCAGCTGTGGTCATCTCCAAAAGATCTCTATATCCTGTCAGCATTCCAACATGGAAGGAAGAGGGCCATGTGAGGACTCATTCCTAAATGAAGAGTTAGAGTCAACTATAAGTGCTGAAGACAGGCCATGATTTCAATCACAGATGTAATCAATGGTAAGTTTACCATGATTCAGTAAATGACCCCACACTCATACATATGCAAAGAATCCTAATTAAACTTAGTGGGTTATGGAAAAACATGCAAAGGGAGACATGAAATTCGAAGTGGTATAGGATGGGAAACAAAAGATTCCAGAGTGAGTGTGAGAATGATGTGGGAACAGAGGTGAACACAATTGAAATATATTCCTACATGGAGTTGAATAAAAAATAGTTCATTTTTTTAAAAAGCTGTCATTTTTCGCTTCTTTTTTTCTCCTTTCTCTTAAATTTTATGTTGTTTTATTTTGGGGTGGGGCAGGAGATGAGTGGGATCAGGAGCTATGATGTGAAAAACAAAAAGAAAGCAGAAGGAAGAAAGAAGGAAGGAAGGAAGGAAAGGAAAAGAAAGAAAGAAAGAAAGAAAGAAAGAAAGAAAGAAAGAAAGAAAGAAAGAAAGAGAAAGAAAGAATATGCCTCCATAAGATAAGATTTGGCTGTAGGCAGCCTGTAGGGCATTTTCTTAACTAATGATTGCTGGGGAAGAGCACAGCTCATTGTGCCTGGTGCCATCCCTGGGCTTGTGGTCCTGGATTCTATAAGGAAGCAGCTGAGAAGGTTGTAGGTAGAAATCCAGCAAACAGTACTCTTCTTTGGCCTCTGCATCAGCTTCTGCCTCCAAGTCACTGGCCCACTTGAGTTCCTGTCCTGATTTCCTTGATGACTGACTGTGATACAGAGGCATAAGCTGCAAAAACACTTCTTCCCCCAACAAGAACAACAAAATAAGTTGTCTTTTCTTCCTAGTTAAAAGTCTTTAAAATGAAAACTTATTAGCTTTAGAAAACATAGCATTTGTCTATGATAAATTTTAATTATTAGATGCATTACATAGTCATGCTAAATAAATATCAAGCATTTATGATAAATAATATTTTAAATGTTATTAATAAAGTTTTTATAGTAAACAAATAATAAATTCACAAGTAATTGCAAGAACTTACGTTCATAGAATTTACTTCTATCAAGGCATCTTGGCATTTGTGAGATAAATTGTTATCAAGTCAGAGCACATAGAGAAATATACACCAATTTCTTTGCTTCTTTTAATATCTTTGTACCTAAAATAGGCTCAATAGCTATCTGAATTTTTAGAATTAGAAAATGTATATATAGTTAAGGAGAACTTGAAGATAATGTAATTTGACTTTTTTTTTTTTTACTTTCCAGATAATTTCTTTTATAACAACTCTGGTTTTCAATCACTTAGCCCCAGTTGGAACTTCTCCATGTGCATGGAGGTTGCTATCATTTAAATAAGCACATTTAATTTGCAGGCACCTAAACTGATTAAATTTTTCTCATATTGAGATGAAGTATTCTTTGCCTACATTCAATTTAATTCAGTCTTCTGAAGTTATTCAGGATAAGCCTAATCTCACCGTTAAATGCTAGCTCATCGGGTGACAGAGACAGCTATCAAAATCAGCTATCAAAGGCTCCTAAATTGTGTCTTTTTGAACCTGAACTATCATTTTAGGATGTACCACTATATCCATACACAACTACCATATTATTCTCCAAAATCCACTAAATTGGGGTCCATAAGAAAGGTCAGTGACAGATACAAATTGACCAGTCAGAACAATGTGAGATTCCATCACACTTCCTTAGGTTCTGTAACAGTAATATAGTCTCACATAGTAAACTATTCTTTTTGTAATTTGTAATTGTATAGTCTATATATATTCACTTAAAATGTTAATGCTAAAAACCAGTAGCATTAGGTCTTCCATGTTTGACCTCAACTGTGAGTTGAACTGGCTTTCCCAGAAGATGCATTGGAGTCCATATCCTGCCATTTGTGACCTTGATTTCACTGGAAATGAGACTTTGAAAAGGCAACTGCATGATATCATATTGAGTTATGGTAGACACTTACCTAATAAGAGTAGCCCTGGTAATCATTATGGTTCATAGGCTTCCTAGCTGGGTAGGACTATTGGCTGCTCTCTTCCTTTGGAAACTTGCATGGCACCTTTACTTATCCTTAAAGGCAGTGCTGAGGGCAGGCGATTGGCTCAGTTCTACTTCAGAGACCTCTAGGCCCTGCGTCTGAAGTACATTGCATCTTCACCACTGGGGAGCAAGCAAGGGCAATAACAACAGGCTGCAAATGACTATGTCTTTTAGTAATGTTCTACCCATAAAACCTCACCAGCATGACTACCCCAACATAAGAAACTGAATAAGGCCAGAAAAGTAGAAATGTCATAGTGGACAGGGAAAAGACCACAAGTTCTCAGTCTTACCCAAAGAATTACAGGGAACCAAGGAATACACAGAGTGGAAGACCTAGTCTTCCCCAGGAAACTTACCCCACTGGTTACCCAATATTGAATGGTTAGCCCACATTGCATTTATACAAATAGGATTACACAAGACTGAGGAGGCTGTACTTAATGTAACAACAACAATTAATGGAAAAAGAGGACATGAATTTGAAAAAGAGCAAGGTGGGGTATATAAGATGATTTGGAGAAAGGAAAAGGAAGGGATAAATGAATTTATTATTTTTAATTTCAACAGTGACAGGAATATATTAAAAAGAAAACGATTTTACTCTACCACTGTGAGGACAGGTCTAGAAGCCCATCATGAAAGCACTGCCTGGTGTAGACTCCCTTTTCTCCTTAACTCTAGTGGATTCTTTAACTGGATTCCTTAACTCTACTGGGGTGTTTGGAATACAATATCTGTGTTTTGGGGAGACAATCACCAGAGATCCTATGAGCAACCATCTTACTCTGCTTCTGCAGCCATTTTGTTTTTAAGCAAATGTAGTATGAATCAGGACTTTTTAAAGTAGAAAAACATAGTTGAAGTGGAGAAAGAACTTATACAGTTATAAAATTTACTATAATTGGAAGATTCCAGGAGTTTTGGGAAACACATTAAACCACCAGCAACAACCACTGTTATCCCTAAATCTAAACAGAAGTTGAAAGAAATCCCCACAGCTGCTGGGAAGTCTCAGTATAGACGAATATGCTGGACTTTTTTTTTTTTTTTAAATAGAGTTAGTAATGGCCTCTGCTTCTCCTCTTTTAACTCTTAACTAACTGCTTTTGGTGGTGAATGTGATTCAGTTGCACAGCATCCAATCCCAGAAATGGCAGAGAAGTGGGAAATGGTGCTGGGTTCCCAGACTCATTGTTTTAGGTAGCAAGTATTTATATGCAATATTAACACTTTTTCCAGACCCTCCAAGATTTCACTGCTATACTCAATTTGCCCATCAATTGTCAAACACTCTTAGCCTGAACTTCTGAATTAAAATAATCCATGCTATTCTTCTAAAGACATTTCTCACACATATTATTTTCACTATAGAATATTTTTTCATTCTTTCTTCCATTTTTTGGTAATTAGCTACTCATTCCTCAAGATCCAAAGCCCATATTTTCTGTTTGTTACTTTTCAATGAATTATTATATATTTAAAGATTGAGATCATGTGACTCCTTTAAACACATTACTTTACATTAAAAAATTTTAAAGTATATAAAAATTGGTGAATTATTTAGCTTCCATTTCCCTTAAAACATTTTCATCTCCATAAAGAATCAAACACATTTGTATCATTTGTCCTCTGCCCAGCAGCATTCTCTAGTATTTTAACTCCATGTATTTCATCTTTATTTAATTGTATTTTAAGTATGAATAATGGAAATATTTTTCCTTATTATCCTGAATTCATTCTTATGCTACTTTTATCTTTCTAAAAGAGAGTGTAAATTTACCGTAACATGATTTTGTGAAATATTGATTTAAAAATCAACATCAATTGTATGTAAAAAACTACTGCACATTATGTATTTTCTATAAGTTTAATGGACAATTAAGCCATATCAAGTTATATTTACTGTATTTTCACACAGTTAATTGCCTCTACTTATTGATATAGAAAACAAAGACTATTATTCAAGGAATTGAAGTTTAGTTTATGAATTTCTGGGGTAGAACTCCATTGGTAACACTACATGGATAACTACAATGTTAATCAGACTCAGGTGTTATGATTTTTCTGATGCCATTAGGAGCTGATTTGTAAAAATGCATTTTCTTCCAAATGAATTATTTTATCTGCATGTTTATATGAACAGCTTTAGCACACAAGATATCAATATATTTTAAAAATATTTTCAGTTATAAAGGAATAGTATTCTGATTTAATTAAGAAAGTCAGTATAGGACCTTCAGAGCCCTGAACTGACAGCATTGTTTTTCTTAAGGTTCATCTGAGACTTGAAAGCACCTCTTTGGACAATTTGATTGTCTCTTTCTTCAGATTCTCTAAGCTCCCTCCCTTTGTAAGTTAGGTTTGAGAAAGAAGCATGTACCGACATCTATATCTCAGGCTCCACAGAAAGGTCTTCACCGAATTATTTTTTATGATAAAACCGCAGCCTTTGCAGTTGAACAATGTTTATTTTCCATAAAATTGTGTGCAGACATCATCTATTATGACTTTCAATGTCTCTAACACAAGAAACCACATGCTAAATCTCTACTCAGTTCAGAGGCATCAAAACTTTTGTATCTTCAGGCAGCCTTGGGAAAACCACATTTTCCCTTTTCTTTAGCTGCCAAAAGGAGTAGACATAAATTCTGTGTTTATCTGTAGTGATTGACTCATCACTGGTGCCTGATAATAGCAAATCTTCTGCTCCTTTAAAGTGATTTTCTTCTTGGTGGGCTGAGTGGCTCTCGAGTGTATGGAAGGTCACCCAAATTCCTTTCAAACACACAATGTTAAGAAAAACTAGTGCTAACTATAGATATTAAATAAATAATTATGACAGTTACCAAGTCATTCTATTCAAGGTACAGTGCATTGAATTTGAGAAAAAGTTTTTTCTTCGTCTTACTTTCTCCCTTTGTATAAAATAAAGGTAGTTACTTCAATTTTCATTTTTCTATTATTATAAGAAAGTCATGTTGATTGATTCATTTACATTTCTTCATGAGTAAATTTACATATCTTAAGTGTTTATTTCAAGGAGCTGTTAGGTACAGCTTAATATAATATTATATGACATATAATGATAGAATATGTTGTATTCATATAATGAGAAGTTAATTGTAAGAAGAAAATTAATAGTAAAATTGAAGATACTAAACTTAATAAAAAGTATTAACTTGGATAATTCACCATCAGATGCACCTATTATATTTAGCAAATAGACTAAAACAGAAGAAAAGTGTGAATCAATTGCTGTTTAAATGCTAATATAGGATTAGGAAAATATGTAGAAAGAATATATGTGCTTTTTCATGGCTAACCAACAGTCTTCCAAAATATTGGCTGTCTGGCATGAAAGGACTTATCTACAGAATGTCTTCAAAGTTACTCACATATAATGAGAGATATAAAATTAATATAAACCTCTTAAGCTTTTATTTCTTTTTGACAACAAATATATTAATTTATTGTAATATGTCCCAATTTCCATAGTTAATATGTTTTTTTGTTATATCGCGGTTTTGTTTCATTTTATTTTTACTAATTTTACATTTCAACCACAGTCCCCCTTTTTTTTACCATAATTCTTTATTGACTCTTTGGAAATTTTGCATCATGTTCCCCAGTCCCACTAAGCTGCCAGTCCCTCCATATCCACTGAACACCCCTGCGGCATGCGCCTCCAAATTAATTAAAAACAAAACAAACAAGCCTACCTCACTCCTGCATCTTTCCAACACCTCTTCATTCATCTAGTGGCATTGGGAGCTTCAGCGGGTCACACAGTGTACCCTTTTTTTCCCATCAGTCCCATCCACAAAATATTCCTTGCTATGAGCCATTGATCTGGTTCAAGGCCTTTGACCCACCATCCTCACTGGGCCCTCATTGAAACCCCTCTCAGATATATTCCTGATGTCCTGCGGTTGCCCTGAGTCATGGAGATCCTGAGGCTATTATTCTGCAGGACCAGTGCCTTTGGCTTTCGTGTACTATAGCAGGTCATAGATGGAGTAGATGTTAAGGTGTTAAATCCAAGGCCGGGGATGTGCATCTGGCTTCTAGCTGTTCATTCTAGGCCATCAGAACTGGCCCCTTAGTTGAGGGCAGAGACAGCTCTCTTAGGCCCATGCCTTTGGGGCAAGCTCCAAGCTTTGGGGCCATCTCTGCTGAGTTAGGGTTGGGAGTGTTAGCTCTCCCATGGGGAATGGGGCCAGCTCTCTGGCAATAGCTTTCTAGCAAGGGGCCGGAACAACTCGCATGGGGCCTAGTGCAGGGCATCTCTGACTAAGCATAGCCCTTAGATTTCAACACATATGGTTCCTTTGGTAACATGAGCCACGGAGATCAGCCTAGATCCTGGCTGCTCTCGGGCCATGGATCAAGACATGACCTACGGCATTAGCCCAGGCCTGAATGACACCATGACCCCATGTGGCTGCACAGGTCACCCAGATCACCATGGCCACGTTGGCAGCACAGCCCTTAGACATCAACAGGGCCACATGTTGTGGCCCAGTCCCCGGGTATCCATGTGGCCTTTGGTGGTACCATGGGCTATGGGCATCAACATAGACCCAGTCTGGAGGTAGGACCTTGGACCCAGACGTGGTTCTCAGTAGCAGCTTGTGCTTGCATGTCACCTTTGCCCCAGGGACAATGCAGGCTATTTGGATTGGTATGGGCAACAAGTCTTGCAGACACTAACATAGTTCCTGGTGGTGAAGTTTTTGTATTTCTTTTGCAATGGTTAGATCCTAGTCATTTGTAGATACTTAAGAAAATCTGACTCTTATCAGAAAAAAAATCAGCAAATCTAAAATCAATCAAAATACACTTTATGCTTAAGTAAAACTGAAAGATAATACTTAAAAATATTAGATTATTTTAGGTTTATTATTAGTCATGGTGTTGAGAAAAATGTTTTAATATGATTCTTCTAAAGCCGTTTTTGTGTGGTTTTCTTAAGTGAATATAAGGCTTCATTTTGCTTTAAACATATTTTCTAAGTAGAATGATTGCTTCAGACTTTAGTAAAACACACCAAATAATTTTACAGAGGAGATTAATTACATACCATAAACAAGTACTAGTCAGACTTTTATTATGTGAAAAACTAGAGCAAAACAGATAAAAGTACTTAGAGGCAAATTTTTATTTTCTAAAGGTATGTGTAGAATTGTTGTTTATTATTTAAGGTTTCAGTGGAATGTCCAGTGAAATGAGTCAGAATGAATGAAGATCTTTGATCCATTTGGACTTGAGTTTTGTGCATGGGGTTAGATATGGATCTATCTGCAATCTTCTACATGTCAGCATCCAGTTATGAAAGCACCATTTGTTGAAGATGCTTTCTTTATTCCATTGTATAATTTTAACTTCTTTTTCAAATTCAGATGTACATATGTGTGTGGATTAATATCAGGGTTTTCAAATCAATTTCATTGGTCCACCTTTCTATTTTCATGCCAATACCAAACTGTTTTCAGTTAAAAACAGTTTCACCATCCCTTTAAGTTAGGGATGGTGATCCAGAACCAGGAAACAACCTAGATACCCCTCAACCAAAGAATGGATAAAGAAAATGTGGTACATTTCACAATGGAATTCTACTCAGCAGTTAAAAAAAATGACATCATAAAATTTGCAGGCAAATGGATGGAACTAGAACAAAACATCCAAAATGAGGTAATCCAGACCCAGAAAAATAAACACAGTATGTACTCACTCACAAGTGGATAATAGATGCAAAGCAAAGGATAACCAGCCTATAGTCCTTGACCCCAGGGAAGCTAGGTAACAAAAAGAACCCTAAGAGAGACATTCATGGATCAATCTGGGAAAGTGAAAGAGATAAGACCTCCTGAGAAAATTGGGAGTGTTGGGGAGGGAAGGTGGAAAGGGTAGGGGAGGGGAGGGGAGCAGGAAAAGGGGATGGAGAACATGAGAGAATAGGATGGTAGAGATGGGGGGAGGACAGATTGGGAGAGCAAAGAAAGATATCATGATTGAGGGAGTCATTATGGAGCTAGTGAAAAAACTGGCACTAAAGAAATTCCCAGGAATCCATAAAGATGACCTAAACTAAGACCCTAAGCATTAGTGAAGAGGGTACCTGAACTGGCATTCCCCTGTAATCAGATTGATGACTACCTGAATTATCATCATAGATCCTTAATCTAGCAATTGATGGAGGCAGATGCAGAGATCCACAGCTAACCACTTTGGCAAGCTCTCAGGGTCCAGTTGAAGACAGGGAGGAGAGACAACATGAGCAAAGGGGTCAAGATTATTTTGAGGGTACCCACAGAGACAGCTGACCTAAGCTACAGGGAGCTCACTGACTCCAGACTCACAGCTGGGGAACCTGCAAGGGACTGACCTGGTGGGTCCTCTGAATGTTGGTGACATTGTGTGGCTTAGGCAGTTTGTGAGGCCACTGGCAGTGGGACCAAGATTTATCCCTAGTACTTGAATGGGCTTTTTGGAGCCCATTCTTTTGGAGGGATACCTCACTCAGGCTAGATATATGGGGAAGGTCTTGGTCCTGCCTCAAAGAGATGTACCAGACTTCCTTGTCTCCCCATGGGAAGACTTATACTCTCTGAAGAATGGATGGGGTGAGGTGGAGGGGAAGGTGGAAAGAGTGGAAGGAAGGGAGGGAGGGGAAACAGGGATTGACATGTAAAATGTGAAAAGATTGTTTTAAAATGAGAAAATCATTTCTTAAAAAATAGAATGAAAGAAGGTTTCTTTAGGGCAGCTTAAGACCAGGAATTTGATTTATTTAAGACATAAAGAGTATTGATATTACTTTGTGCTTGGTGACTGCTTGCAATATATCCTGTGAGGAATTAGTCCCATTAATTTGAGTTTTCAAATTTTATATTGAGTTGTTTTTAAATAATATTTTTTCCATTCATGACCTCAATTCTTTTTTTTTTAGTTTTTTTGTTTATATTTTTCTTTTTTAATTTCTTTTTTATTTTAATTAAAAACAAAATGGTTTTACATGTCAATCCCAGTTCCCTCTTCATCCCCTCCTCCTCTACCACCCCCAAAATAAATAATATTTTAATTAGTATATAGTCACTGTGAATAACACTATGTTTTAGAAGGAGATTGACAGGCAACCACATGGTTTACTGTGAGAACATGCCCATCCATCCTGTTATTGTCTTGTCCCATTAGGCAATGATGTTTCACCTTTCATGCTATATATACATTTATGATTTCATGTATCTTTATAAAATCTATGATTGCAGAAATAGAGAAATGCAATATTTGTCTCTCTGACATGATTCACTTTGTATGATTATTCCAATGTGTTCCATTTTTTGTGAATGAATTCATTTTGCATGCATTCCATGTGCATTTTAACTCCTCACATATGGGAAACACCGAGGTTAGTTCCATACTTTGCTTTTGTGATATTGATGTGCACAAATCTCTGGTATTTACATCAAGGACTCCAAGGAAACTCATAGTGTCACTATTAATATGTATTTAATCGCTGTATACCTGTTGGGTCTGTAGTGGTTGCCTATTCTTCATTTCTGACATTGCTCACTTGTGGGGTTTTCTGTTTTGTTTTTTTGTTTGTTTGTTTTGTTTTGTTTTATTCTGGGTATAAACTTTTCAGTTATATTGACAGACCTTATAAGAAACAGACTTTAGCTTGGTTGAAGTTTTGTCCATCTTTGTGCTTGTCTTTATCAACATTTCCTTTGCTGCTATGGTCATCTGCTCATCTTTAAGGAAGGTTCTTGAGGTGTGTGAAAAAAAATATTGCTTTGAAGCATTCTTCCTGCATACATATATCTCTTTCAGAATATTTAACTCTATGCCAAACATTTTGTTTCGGGCATTCCACTTAATGTAATGTTTACAGTTTACATAAGGATTCCTGTTTGACAATTAGCTTGCTTTAATTATTTTGTTTGTTCATCTTCCTGGTTTTAAATATTCAACTCTTCATAATTAAATTAAATGATATTAGTATTTTGTTAAAACAGTAACGCATATGATTTTAGTAGTTAGAGTTTATTGGAGAATGTCTCACATAGGACACATAACAAACCACACTTAAGGAACATGCTGAATGTTGCATTCTAGAAATTTCATTGGGCTCTTGTTTAGTGACAATTTTTGATGTATTGAGAGCCTTAGTTTGCTTTTTATCTTCAGTTACATTTTCAGCTCCTGAAACAGAAATATTATGTGTTAGTAATAATAGGTGTGAACTTGTTTTATTTCTTTCTTAATGTGACTTTTAAATGTCTTACAGTTATAGATCTTGGCCCATATCAATTATGAGTGGTGTGTTTTCTGGGTATATAGCATTGAACTATTGTGTCCTGCAAGATCCTTTGGTTTCTAATAGGTTCAGTTGCTGTGAATTTTATTAGCATTACGATTTCTATTCCTCAATTGGCATTTAGCATCCGTCTCACTCAGATAAATGACAGCTATGTGTGATATATTATCAACCTTTACCTTGGACACAGTCTATTACTTAATATGTCTTTGGAATTGAGTCAAGAAAACAATCAGATAAAATGAAAGAAGTGCTATGGTGTTCTTTATTTTTGAGAACAACCCATTCTTGTAAACTCAGTCATAAGATTAACTCTTAATTTGTCTTCCTCAGTTTTAAAAGTCACCAAGGTAGATGGGAAAATAAAAATAAGCTTCTCTGTCAAAATGAAAAACTGTATCTTCGTGTAGAAATACTCAATGCTTTGATGCTGATAGCAAAAATGGAATGAAGGAAAATTAAAGAAATTTAGAGTCTATTTTTTTTGAAGAAGCACTCACATTCCTTTCATTGTCTTTATACAAATGAGCAAATGAAGAAACTGCACATGCTAAAAGGCAAACAAACCTGTGGCAGGAGGACTTACTTGGGAATAAAAGTGGAAAGAGGATGGGAATGCTGGACTCAAGACAGCAAAGTCCAAAGCTGGCCGGGGAGATGAGGAAGAAGAGAGCGGGGGTTGGGGGGCAGGGTGGGTGGTGCTGGCACCAGCAACCAATCTCACATGCTCAATCTCTTGCTTAGGTTATGTTCAGTTAGCTGTTCGCTGTTCGTGACTTTCAAAATGAGGAGAACAGGCAGCATTCCCAACAGGATGGGTATGTGAGATGTGAGAAACAGATTTCTAGGCATCTATCCCACGCTTTGCCTGAAAAATTCACTATACAAAACTACAAGAAATAAAGAAGACTGTAATATATTTCAGGATACAAAGAACCATGTGTCACAATTGTGCTTGCCAGGGTCTCAGAATTATGTCCTTTTGCTAAATTTCCCTGTGGTGATAGGATATGACTCTGACATGAACATTTACCAAATAATATTTTTTGTTGGTGAAAATGATGTTCTTTTTGTTGCATTTATGGTTATCTGAAATGAGCATCTGGCTGTTTTTTTCTTTTCTTTTTTTTTCAGTTCTGGTTATGAGTACATTTTTATTTATCACAAGAACCATGATGTTTCTTTACTAGCTTTGATACAAATGTATACAAAATATATATATAATCTTCAGAGAAAGAAAACTGGGGCCTGGCAGCCTAGTTTGGAGTAGGCAAGAAGCCTAGTATTGCAAACAGGTCCACTTCACTCCCTGGCTAAGAGACCCATTAGCATCTGTGGACTAATCTCTCAAGTCTGGACAATCACATACATGATTTCCAATCTGGTTCTTGCTTATACATGGTTTTCTCCTGTTGCTCTGAGTTACCTGAGGAAAAGTAGACAAAGTAGACTAGAAAGAGCTAACAGCTACAAAGTATCACAACACAGCAAAATCTCTCCTAAGTGTTATGTACATTAGCTAATTTAATTCTTAAGCTAAATTTAGACATTGTCATTATTATTCCTGCTTCATTAGAAAAAATGACACAGAAAAAGGTGGTTTGTGCAGTGTCTTACCAGGCCTCCTGACTTTTAAACTTAAGCCTCCTGTCAGCCATCATTGGTTCATTTTTCTTATGTAAGTTAATTTTGCCTTATTGATAGTCACTCTGGACTTTTGACTACAATATAATGTATAGTGAGTATTGTCTTTTATTCTTTTCAAGATTTATCTTGTTGATTACTGCAATGCTGGCCTCTGAGATTGTTTTGTTACTTATCATTATCATATGAGCACATGCTCTTAGTGGTTACCAATCCTGCTTCAAAGATACTGCTGGATACTTACAGTCAAAAGATGGATGTTTGTGGGATTAAGCAGTAACTCCTGGAAATGATAGTATAATTGAAGCCAAACAGAATCCACAAATTAGGGTTCTTTCCACATCACAGCTTCACAGTTCGCTTTAAAAATTTAAGTTAAAGAGTGTTTCTCAAGATAACTGAAAGTGCTAGATCAGCCATTTCCCATCTGTCATCTCATTGTGTTCCTTTTACTTTGATCTCTATGTCCTTATCTCCCAGCAGCTACCCCCCACATTATTTCTCATGCCCTTGTTTGGGATTCCTTCCTATACTTGTAAAAGTTTCAGAATTCCTCAAAGAGGAAACATGCACCTCCTCCATTTCTTACCTTAGAAATTATATACATGTGAGTGCTAAACTGACAGGTTTTCATCTATCACCATTTGTAAGGTATGATACACTTGCTGAAGGAAGCAGTTTCTACTCATCCAGAACTGGGATTGCAGGTGCCCACTAAAACTTTAGGCATCTTAAGTGGGTGCTGGTGAGTTTACGTCAGGCCCTCATGCTTTCTCAGCAAGGACTGTCTGCTGATTCATCCCCCACCTTGTTTTTGATCTTTAGTTTAAACATATAGACTGCTTCCTGCCAAAGACAGAGTTGAAGTGCTCAACCAGTGGTGTTGGCTGTCTCTATGCCAAGTGGTTAGGGATATACAAAATTTAAATTCTCTAATCTAAGAACCAGGCAGGATTTGGTATAGGAATAACTAGACAGCATTAATTTTTCTATAACTAGAAATTCAGAACCACCGTGGTTGATTACACAATAGCAATCTGAACTTATAGGAACACATTTTAGACATGTATTCTCTTTGATTTTTTTATGATATGACAAGATATAAATTATTATTTACACATTTTAAGTATTTATACCTAAAACCAAAACCACAACCAAGTTGAAATAGATTAAACATTTGATAAAGTAGGAAATAATTCACATTTCTGGAAAATCAATTTAGAAAGCTTCATGACTTCATCAAGTTTAGAAGAACAAAGATAGTTTGGTTTCTCCATTCCCACATTCAGCATGAGAGAGTCATGATTTTCTCTCTGTCAGTCATACTGTCTATTGTTTGATACAGTCCCTATGGCATTTTAACCATCTCACTTTCTTATCCTTTTCATTTAAGTGATGTTTCTGGTCCCCAAAGCTTCTGAGTGTGTGACTACTACTTCATGGTGCTACTTAACTGGGTAACAAATGGAAAGAATCAAATCAAACAACTTTAGGGAAACAAATGAAGTCTTTTGAATCCTACCTGAGAAATCCTAGGGTGAAGGCACAAAGAACACAGACCTGGGTATACTTCCTGACACCTTTGGCTCCTCTTTGTCAGATAATGTTTCTGCCGTTGATGAAAGTAACATTTCATCTCACTTGTTGGTACAGTTCAAGTTTTAGGTGAAGTTGGTTTGCAAGAACAACTCTCATGCAACTGTTATCTGATGTGAGACACACCTGTCTTTGGCTTGACTGGTCAGTTTGTTTTTAATAATGGTTGGGATTGCTGTTTGGGTTTTGGTTAAGTGCCCAGCAAGATTTCATTCATCAGTGACAAAGGGGAGGCTGCTTGCAAACTATCTGTGGGTGTATTTTGTCAGATATAATTAACTTCAGGTGTTGCTAATCCCTTAATTTAAAAACGTCTCACCCCTACTTGATGTGCATGATCTAGACTGTTTTAATACAACATTTGCTGAAAAAAAAAAACAGATGTCTATAAAGAAAAAAGATGTAGCAATTTCAGCCACACAGATCCTTCTATGACATCTTCTAAACCATCCTTCATCCATTTGTGGTAAGAAGAGAGCAAGATAAGAGATAATATAATAGAGGAAGACACAGTATAGGTTCAAAGAGAAATCAGGCACTAGGGAAATTTCTGGAGATCTACAAAGAAGACACCAGCTAACAATCTAAGCAACAGAGGAGAGGCTACCTTAAATGCCCTCCCCTGATAATGAGACTGATGACTAATTCATATGGCATCATATAGCCTTCATCCAGCAGCTGGTGGAAGTAGAAGCAGACACCCATATATAAACCTTGAAGTGAACTGGAATCCAGTTGCAGAGAAGGAGGACTGATGAGCAAAGGGGTGAAAGCCACAGAAACAGCTGACCTGAAAAAGGGGGAGCTCTTGGTCCCCAGACTGATAGATAATTGTGAAACCAGCATGGAACTGACCCAGATCCCCTGAATGTGGGTGTCAGTGATGAGACCTCAGAAATCTATGGAACTCTTGTAGTGGGTCAGTTCTTATCCTTAGAATAGGAATGAACTTTGGGAGCCCATCCCACCTGGAGGAATACCCTCTGAGCCTAGACACAAGGGGATTGGTCTAGGCCCTATCCCAAAGAATAAGTCAGACTTTGAAGGGTAGGGTGTTAGTTGGGGGGGACAGGGGAGGAGGGGAGGTAAAGGGACCTGGGATTGAAATAATCTTCTTTCTAATTAAAATTTTAATATATATATATATATATACATATATATATAATATATATATATATATATATATTAAATAAAGGATCCAAAGTGACTAGTTAGTGACTGGAAAGTATGGCTGCAATAGTCTATGTGTGGTTCTGAGAAGTAATGTTGTTGTCTCCTATACACTAAGTACCACACTAACACACATGAAAATGCACACAATCACACCAAAGATACACTCACATGTATATTGCAAACATACACACACACACACACACACACACACACACACACACACACACACACACACACACGAAGCACATACATCATATTTACACAAGATAGTCAATCATGAAAATTACTAAGACAAATGGTTACTATGGGGACTTTGTTTTCCAAATTTTATAAAGAAAGTGGGGTGGGGTCAGAGAATCTGGTTTTGAGTTCATTTACCACAAAATAATCTTGTTATGTTTTGGGATGGCATATCTTCACCCTTCACAGATATCAATCAAGCTTGCTTTTTATGGAGCTGTTATGATTAACTACTCAGTTTAACCCAGAACTGACTAGTTTTATTGAAACTAGACTACAATTTCACAACTTGCCAATGTAAAATAAGCATATTTTAAGCATTTTCCAGTTAATTTAAAATAATGGGTAATGTTTGAAAAGGAAGAGTACTACTTAAGCATTTTCAGCAATATAAAATAGAGATTAGGAAATTGCTTTTGAAGTGGCTTGTAATGGCGGAATTAGTTCAGGAAGAGTACTCTGCTATTAGCTGCAATGGTTTTTAACCTCAATAGCCTGTTCCTCTAATAAAGGGCCATGTAGGTCAACATTACAAATACATTTAAGGAACAAGTTTCACAAATATGTAACTACTGCCAGTGGTTTTAAAGCCTGCTGCATATTAAAATTTCCTTTTCCTGGGCACAATAATGAGAGACTGCTGTTCTATCAGTCTGGAATATTGACAGATCTATTGGTAAGTCTCATGGCAGTGTCTCCTGCCAAGAATTCATGCTCTGTTACTTACAGACAGAGGACAGGGACAGAGGAACATTAAGATGAACTGAGATCATTCTTATCCAGAACACTCTCACCTGTGTTTATCATCCCTTTAACACAGAATTCTGGCTGGGCATACAACTGAGTTGGTAGAATGATTTTCTTACACTTGCAAAGCCTGGAGTTCAACCCCCAGGTCTATCCATGTTGGGCAAGGTGATGCCCAATTGTAATCCCAGAATTTAGGAGGCTGACGATAGAGGATCACATGTTCAAATGTTGCTGAACTGTGATTTCAAAGCCATCCTGGGCTACATGAAACCTTGTCCAACAAAGAGTACAAATGAATGAATAAATAAAAAGGAGACTAAGCATTTCTGGAGATACTTTAGACATGGTTTGTGAGTCCCCTGTCCATACATATTGTTTCACCAGGTCTACTTGCAGTTCATATGTATTGGCAACTATGGTCTGTAAACATCGAAGGCAAAACTGGCATCAAAAACATCAAGTTTTTAAATTATTTCTCATCCTGGGGCCTGTGCAAGGATTTCATATCGCCCATTTTGTCTGAGATGTGGTTTGTGTCCACAGGCAGTATATTTATACCATGTGCAGTGTCTGTCTGTCAGCCACTTAGTAACAATTCTGTTTATCAAATCCGTGATCATGACATCACAATACTTTAGTTAATTATGCTTCCAAAGCACAAGAATAGTAACATTGGCAACTCAGGTATGGCACGTAGGTGGTTCAAAGGAAAAAGTAAAAGTTCTCACCTCAGTAAAGAAAGCAGTTAAATTGGCAAGATAAGATGGTAGTGTGATATCTGTCATGAGAGACCACATTCATGTAAGTTTTAAATAGCTTATTGAATACTATTCTATTATTGTTACTCTCTTACAGTGTCTAAGTCATTATAAGTGTGTATCTCTCCAATACAAAATAAACCACATAAAGTACATGTCTCATCTCAGTGTTTCAGGTAGTAATCAATGACAGCCATATAATAATTGCACAAAGGTGATTTCATAGTGTTATTCTGCAGGTGAAAAAAGTCAGTCATGGTTTATTGTCTCCATGGAAACATCACAGCACCATACCTCACTCCCACGCTTGTGATGATGCTGGTTTGAACAAACACAGTCTTCTGAAAGCATGCACTGAACTGTTGAACAAATGATTGCATGATACGGAAGAATTATAACAATATTATCAATTTATGTGTTTCTGTCTACTTTATTGGGATATTGGAGTACATTTACACTTACCTATTCAAGATTATCATAAAACATGCTGATACTTTGGCAGCAGACTCTTGTATCTAGTGTTCATTGTAACTCTTTATACAAGGAAATCTCATGGAGTATTTGACACATACCATCCAGATTCATGTCAGCTGATTCCACCATGTCTGCATATTTACTGGATGCACTTTTCCATTTGCCATGCAGCAGCATAGTCATTAAATGGTTCATAATAACAAACACAACATATGATTTCACTTGTGGCTTAAGGTGTGCCTTAGAAGTAAAGGAAACTAACTTATTTTTCATTAGATGGACCACCGGAAATGTGGTCCCTATGTTTTCATATTTGAATGGTGTTGAATTCAAGAAGGGCCATAGATTAGCAAAATATTTCCTTTACAAAGTATTTACTTAAGAGCTGGGAGTCTAAAAATTTTTTGACATAGTCATAACATGTATTTCAAAGCCCTGTTCTATCAATATGGAACCAACACACATACACACACAAATAAAATTGTGTATTCTAACAGCTTAAACATCTCATATTTGTAATTTCCTTGGAGCAAAGAAACCTATATTTTCTGTATTTGAAGAAAATAGATTGTTTTTATTCTCTGCTGAGTGTGAAGTTTGATTACCTTCAAGAGGAAAAGTAAAAGCATATGTGAAATTAGGTAAGTAAAGACACAGATGAATAGAAAGTTTCATGGGCACACACATGCAAATATTTTATAAAGTAGAATGAAATCCATATGTTTATCCATATATTTTAAAATATAAAGTTATATAAATTCCCTAGTTAAATTATATAATTTATAAGAATAAGAATTTGAATAATGTAGACCTATAGAGAAATTTAATTGATAATTATAAAAATCCCCAAACAAAGGCCATAGATATATAAATAGTCTTTATTTGAAATAAATAGTCTTTATTTGAAAATCAAGCAAGATAAACTGCTCATAAGAATGAAAATTTGATAGATGATATGATTTGTCACGATTAAAACATGGTTGAGAGCAATTGTGACACAGAGTCCACCTTGCCAAAAATGATTATTGGTAATGATAGAACTGAATGTCCAGAAAGACCAACTGCATAAAATAAAATTGATCTCTCTCTCTCTCTCTCTCTCTCTCTCTCTCTCTCTCTCTCTCTCTCTCACACACACACACACACACAGACATTCAGAGGTTTCTTTGCATAGACATACCAAGGTGAAAATATCATAGTAATAGCTGTGGCAAAATTGATCAATAAGATAAGATATTGAAATAATTAAAACTAACTCCTATAATACTATTAATATTCCTGTAGTATCAAGTGTTTAAAATACTGTCAGCAGTAAACATTTATATTAATTTCTGGGAGAACTGAAATTTATAGACTATTCTTATGAAACCATAGAACATTACATGGTAAGTTTGAAATTTTTTGACAATCCATGCAGCCACTTTACTTTTCTAGATACTTTATATATAGTGGCATTTTATTTTTACATGACTTTATTTCATTCTTAGTTTCTTCCCACGCTACAAATTATTGTTCCTCCAGTTGCTTCTGGAATATCCTTCTCCTCTTTTATCTTAGAAAAACCTTGTCCTTCTTCAGTAAGATCATCTCTGTAACATGAGGTTACCCAAGGACCTGCTCCATAAGTTCAGTGACTGATCTTGGTTGCCTTGTTCAAATTAGTATGTTCGGTTACCAGAGATTATATATCTAATCCTTAGTTCTTTTTTTCTCTTCATTTTTAAGCCTTTGCTGCAAAATGAGCAATCTTTTGGGTCATTGACCTTGTGTACAGACCCAGTTTGGCCTAGACACACATTCTGACACCATCATTATTCTGTCAGAGTGGCACACATGGCTTCTTAAAGTGACTTCTTTCAGAAACTTGGCAGGCTTTCAGACAGGCATGCTGTGGATGACTTGTGTGGACATTATAACCTCTTGATTTGCATGATCTTGGAGGATTTTCTTGGTCAAGAGAATAGAGAGGTGCCCTGTCACCCTTAAGAAGGCACATGAAGAGTCCTTAATATCAGAATTTTCTCTTTTGTGAAACTTTTTGGTGCATCATTCCTGAAATGCAGTTGGAGAGTAGACTTGTGTGGTAAACTTCTAAATATTGCTGTTTGACAGGAGAACAGACTGCAAGAGCAATTTCTATAAAGAGAATTGTATGTGTACAATGAGGGACTCACATAAAATGGAGAACAAATTTCCAAGAGGAGATGAGATTCATAGAGTTTGCTGCATTGTAGTGCTGTAGAGATCACAACCTAGCAGTGCAATTTTATCACAGAGCACAGTGTGGCTCTGGCATCTGCCTCAGGCAATGAAGCCACAGAAATGATGTACTGGGCCATCGACAATTATAGAAACACGCTCTCTGACACAGCATGTATGAATCTCTGCGTTTTGAGGAAATGGAAACACTGCTAACCTTGATTTGACTGCTACTTATTGGGTATGTACGTAAATATATAAAGGCTCATGAATAAATAAAATATATAAAGTTTATAAACTAAACAAAGTGAATGGGCATTTGTAGAAGAAATTACTCAAAGCTCCACTTGTATAATTATCACCACACTCGAAATGTAAATTATATTGAGATGCATTTCTCTTCTGGGTGACAGTGTCTATGAGATTAATAGGAAAAAGCATGGTTATGATGAGCAACTCCCCCTGACAAATGGAGGATGTGATTGAGGTGCAGCAGACCTGGATTCCAAGTTATGTCTTAAGACAAACAGTAGCAAAGTAAGTGCTGTTTTTGTTTCACAATTTAACTCTCCCACACTTTTAACTACTGGAGTATCTTAAAACAAAATCCATTGACACTAAACTTAATTCAGGGCTGTTAACGCTGATTCTTCACTACATAGCAACTTTTATAAGAACATCTACACTGTTTCAATGACAAACAATGCTAATGCACATTTCTACATCTTTAGACCATTATTTTCTGTAGTGCTCAGGAATTCTTCTTGCCCTCGCTATCATCTTCTTGACTGTCTCTTGCTCACTTTAAAAAATACTCTTCCAACATGGTACTTCAAATATCTGCTAATAAGATTATGAATTATTTCAATAAAATCTGAATTTATTTGTATTCACTGAGACAGTGAATACAAATCTGTGATACTGGGTTTGCTTAGCATATACTAGGTGCTGAGGTCATTCTGCCTTGTACCTCAAACAAACAAACAGCAATACAACAACAACAACAAAACTCACAAAATAAAACATATACAATTATGTATTCCAATCAACTCTGTATAGATTTCTCCATAATAACCTTGCAAACTGAGGTATAAACTCAAATTGTAGTTGTGTTGGCATTGGGAATATGGTAATTAATGACCACATTTAAGATAAATCAGTCAAAAACTGAAAACAGAAAGTGTATAATTTGGAAGAAAAATTCTCCGAACTTACAGGTGTATTAATTTTACCCCTAATATTCTCAATTTCAAGAAGAAGCTCAAACATTTTCCCATTTTTCTTGTACTATAGTTATCTACAGAACTCAATGATTTCTAGAGTCTTGGAGAAGTGAAATTGCATTGGCAAGTCTGTGGTGATCCCAGTTTATGTTATGAGAACTATGAAATTGTTAATTTTTATTGAGGGTTTGTCATGTCATTATATTTGTCATATAACACACAATCATGACACTGTTCAATCTGATTTGGATTCTATTGTCATGGCAAATATTTCTCTGGTTTTGAAAAAAGTCAAAGCAGGTGCATAAACCCCTAGTATTTAGGCAAGACTGGCATCTCCTGCCTTGGTTACGATTTTTTCATTGCTGTCATAAAAATACAGTGACCAAAGATCATGACAGGGAAATCTACAGAGTCAGATGAAGTAAGCTTGTGGGAACTCATGAACTCTAGACCAATAGGTGTGGAGCCTCCATGGGACCCAACTGGGACCTCTGTATATGGGAGACAGATGTGTAGGTTGGTGTTTCTGAGGGGCCGCTGGAAGTAGCACTAGGATCTAACCCTGGTACATGAGTTAGTATTTTTCCAATCTATTCCCTATAATGGGATGCCATGCTCAGCCTTAATGAATGTGGAGAAGGCCTTGGTCTTGCCTTCACTTAATGTGCCAGGCTTTCTTCACTTCCGATTGGGAGGAGTGGATAGGGGAGTGGCCTGGAAAGGAGGCAGAGAGAATTGTGGTTGGAGTGTGAAACAAAATTAAAAAAAAAACATAATAAAATAAAATACTGTGACCAAAAAGCACTTGTTAAAAAGAGTTTACTTGTTTTTGCTTGTTTAATTTGTGTTGCTGTTTTTGTTGTTTTGCTCATATTTCCACATCATAGTCCCCTATCGAAGGAAATAAATCCAAGACAAAGACTCAAGGCAAGAACCAAGGCAGGAACTGACGTAGAAGATATGGAGCAGTGTTCCTTACTGGGATGCTCCTAGTGGATTGCTCAGTCTATGTTCCTAAAGAATCTAGGACCACCAGTCCAGGGGGAGCACCTCCCACAGTGAGCTTGGTCTTCTTAAATTAATCATTAGTCAAGAAAACACCCACAGGCTTGCATACCAGTCATTCTAGTGAGGATATTTTGTCAATTGGGGTTATCTCTCCCAAATGACCCTAGCTTGATTCAAGAAGACAAAACACAAGTTGGCATATTTCCTCCTTTATTTTCACTACTTGTTTAATACAGAAATAGGAGGTACGAGAGTAAAATAGCTGCAGAAAATTATCTTAAACTTATCTTTTCTAAATGCTGTACATTTTAACCATAAACTGCTGGAAGTAATCCCTTGATAAAACAGTTATACATCCATGCATTTTCTATTATACAAATTTATGAAAATAAAGTTGCAAATATAAATGATTGCATCACATGTGTCATAGAAATTCATATAATTTAATTACATATAATTAAATTGTAATAAAATCATATTTTCTCTCATGATGCAAGCCTGGCATTAAGATGAAATGGTATTCAGAAGGCTTGCGCTGTTATTTTTTAGTTCTTGTGGGTTACATTTGTGCAATTGATCTCTTAATTTTCACATTCTCCTTATTCAATCTTTTATGTTATCAATCACAAAGTCTTTGTTGTCATACCTGATCATTCAATGTGTCTCTTTCATAGAAACAGAAACACTGCAATTTGGACATGTCCCTGAGGAGTTTCTTATATAGTGAGACTATTTTCTGTAGTACCCAGGATACTCTTTTTTTAAAAAAAAAATTGAACTTCTAGACACTACAACTGAGAACACCATTTGGAAAATGAACCAATGAACTACTGCAATTTAGAAGGTGCTAAGAGTATGTGACAATGGCCTTAGAAGAGGTACAAAGTTCCGAAATTAATCTCAATGGACTAATTATGGTCACTTAAGTGTCAGTGTTGTTAACTTTTTTCATTGCTAGCAAAAGTGCTAACTGTGGTGCTTTTCTAGGCCAGTTGAGCACCCACCATAGCAGGAGGTAGCACTCATTTGAAATAATGTGCCAGAGAGAACCCTTACCGACTGGATGTGCAGAAACTTGAATATCATTTTGATTAATTGGTTAATTGAAGTGCTGCTACGAGTGTCCTTAAAATTGGAATGAAAGTAATGGTTATGGTGTTGTCAGCTAAAAAGTAGCTGGCCTCCAACAGTGAAGTTTATAGGAGTATGTATTTTTTTTCTATAAAATATCGTCCACCAGCAGGGAAGACAGTTTACCTTAATAAGGTAATAAATATTTTTGAAGAAACATCTTTGTGTCTTATAATAATACCTTGTATTAAACCTAAAAGAAAGGCCAAATAAAGTAGTGAATAAATGATAAATTTGTGCTCTCTTTCCAAGGGTCTTTACAAATTTTATACTTCAAAATATTTATTACCATCCACTGTGTTAGGTGGTGCTAGGGTCTGAAATAAATGAAATGAAATGACAGCATAATTACAAGGAAACTAGTGAAAAAATACACAATTATATCATTCTGTTGAATATTTCTTTCTCTAGGCAAATATAATAAGCACTATAATCTGGAGGGTAAAAGATTGCTAATATGTTGCAATTACAAGACATATTTAAAATGTTGCAAAATTAATGATTTTACATAAAGTGTTTCTTTTAGATTAAAAAATAAATGAGATCAAACTCCACCTCAAAGAACCTCAAATTCACAAGGTCCATGCAAGAAAAGCTTCAACCACATTACCGCATAAAAATATGTCAAATAAGATCATAGCAGTCATAATGAAGCATATGTCTTATATACAAAATTACCATTTTATTTTGTAGAATACAATATTATTTCTGCTTTCAAACCATAATCAATCAAGTTTATGCAATAATACTTTTGTTTAAGACAACACTTTATTCATAATAATTGTTTATAGTAGTGAGTTAGTTGAATACTAATAAGAGTATGGGATCACAAAGCCACGTTTAATTGTTTTTACTAGATGTATTTGGTTTTTTTTTGTGAATGTTTCTGACAACAAGGCATGCGTGTATATGTACCACATGCATGAATAGCTCCTGCAGAGATCAGAAGTGGGGACAGACCTCATGGAACCCGAGTTATAGATAGCTATTAACCCCCATGCTGGTGCTGGCAACTGACCCTTGGTCATCCGCAACAGCAGAAAGTTCTCTAACTGCTGAGCCGTCTCTCTAGCCTGTCCCTGTAGGTGCTGAAATTACTGTTTTGGTTAGAAAAATATGAACCTAACAAATTGCCTTCCCATCCCCACTCCAGCATAAAACTGGGAAAACTGTGTGTTTCACTTGTAGGAACTATTGAAATTCTACATCCTGGTATCCAAAGCAGTAACAATTTACAGAGTAACTCTAAGTTATATAGAATAAAATCACCATTTTGACTGCATATTTTAGGCATGGTAAAGAACTCACTTTGTAGACTAGGCTGGATTTGAACTCACACAGAATCACCTGCTTCTGCCTCCTGAGTGCCAGGATGCCAGGATTAAAGGTGTGCACCACCACTGCCTAACTAGGTCAGTATTACTTTAGATTTATTTTCTAGATATCATTTTTGTTCCTTTTATGAGGTCATGCTCCCTTTTATTTATTTATTCATTTTATTATTTTTTTTGTATCCTGACTACAGTTTCCTCTAAGACATTTCCCCCACTTCATTTCTGTCCCGATTCCACCCCCCCATTTCAATTATCTGTTTCTCTTCTGGAAAGGGCAGATCTCCCATGGATATCAACCAAACATGGCTCATTGTGTTGAAGTGAGAATAGGCACCTCTCCTCATGTTAAGACTGGGAAAGGCAACTCAGAGGCAACCCTTTCCTCAAAGGGTCCCCAAAACAGCTAACAGAATCTAAGACAGACACTGATCTCACTGTTAGGAGTCCCACAAGAACACCAAGCTACACATCTGTAAGAGGGCCTAGTTCCATCCCACCCAGCTTACCTGGTTGTTGGTTTAGTCTCTGTGAGGCTGTGGGTCTCTGTATCTGTTTCCATCAGTTGCTTGATGAAGTCTTCATGATGGCAACTAGACTAGGTACCAATCTATGAATACCTTAGAATATCACTGAGAATCATTTCATTGACTTTTTTGGCCAGTCATGATTAGTTCTATCTTAGGTCTCTGGGCTACCCAACCACTGGTTCCTGGCTCTCTAGGCAGTGTCAGGGAGGGATGGGATCCTTCTTATATCATGAGTCTCAAGAAGGACCAGTCATTGGTTAGCTACCCCCACAACTTTTGTAATATCCTTACCAAGCATGTCTTATAAGAAGGACAAATTTTAGAATTAAGGTTAAGTGGCTGGGTTGGATCTCAACCCTGCACTAGATGTCTTGCCTGGTCACAGAAGATATCAATTAATATGGTTCTAGGCATCAAAATATGACATCATAAACCACAAAAGAAAGTCTGTTCTATTTAAACTGGCTAGAGCCTTGGGGAATATCTGATATATCTTTTAGCATAAAATCTACCCTGAGCTTATGCTTGATATTTTTAAATTAGAGAATTTAGCTAGTTTTTCTTTTAACTTTTTTTTTCATTTTGTACTATTGGTTAAGGAGTATCCCATAAATGCCCTCTTCACGTTTCTACAGCATCTAGAAGGAGTGCCAGATCTCCATCTATTCTTCATGTCAGGCAACACTGAATCTAGTACTCAGACAAAGCCTCAAAGCTGCAACTTTGAACGGTGGATCATTGCTTCCTTGCCTTCCTGAGGGAGAAGACGCAAAACTGGATGTTTTCTCCCCTACTGGAAGCTGTGCTGGCTTTGGGAGAAAGCATCCATATTGAAACACAGCAGCGCTAACTACAGCAATGTTGTTTGGTTTGCACATGCAGAGAGAACTACAACTCCTGGATTACTCTCTGGAATTTGCAGTTAGCTATTTCAGTTCATATCTGTTTTCTGAAGCAGGGTACTTGAGAATAAAAGTGGCCTAGTGTTCTCCTCAGCCACTCTGCTCATATCACTTCACAATACACAGTGCCTTTAAAAGCACAAGGGACAGCAGAATACTCATTGTAAGTTTGTCAGGCTACAGGCTGAATTTTCAGTCAGTTTCAGAGAGCCTATAAGTAGGCTGAATCCTAGGATATTAATACATTCATGTACACATGTACACACACACACACATACACACACACACACACACACACACACACACACACGTTTATACATTCATGCAGGAACACATAAACACTATGTATGTATGAATGTATGTGTGTGAATATGTATGAATTTATATGAAAGAAAAGATAGTAAATTTTAAAGCAGTCCTGTATTTCAAGAAAGGAATGAACAAAACTGGCTAAATATCACACAGGAAGGTATTGAAGAAATTTTAAGATATTCAGGGTAGAGTAGAAATGAAAGCACATTGCATTAAAATGTGTCATGTCTCCCTTAGATATCCATTAAGTAAACACTTTTATTGTAAATGAAATCCAAGAAAATGTAAATGCCACTTTGCAATATGTCAATGTAAATATGTAGAAAATACTCACTCCACACAGAGCGATGCTCTCTCAGTGTAAATACACATGCCAGGGCCTAAGGCCTGCTTCAAATGATATGACAGACTTTGAAGATCCCCTATGGAAAGACTCAACCTCCCTGGGGAGCAGAAAGTGGATAGGATAAGGGGGTCAGTTGGGGGCAAGGGAGAAGGGGAGGAAGAGGGAACTGGGATTAACATGGAAAACAAGCTTGTTTCTAATTTAAATAAATAAAAGAAAATAATGAAGTGAGAAAGAGGCATGGAGGCTAGGAATATTCTATAAAGTAAAGTAGTCAAAATTTACTGTATATAAAATGTTATAAAATGTGGAGGGTAATCAAAATGAAATTATAATATACATAAACAATGAATATAATAATGACTATAGACAGCATTCTAATCCCTGACACAAGCCATTCTTGAACATGTTTTGGTTTCTCTAGGATTCTGGGTAAGAATAATGTCTGAAAACAGGATAGGAACTTGGTGTTTCCATTGTCATAATCTGCATTTTATATAGTGCTCTAAGTTTTGTTTTTAGCTCTGCACTCCAGAACTTGCTATAGATACTTTCTCAGCTTACCTTTGGTCCCATTTTTCTTATCTGTTAAATGCTTTCTTTCTCTCTGTATATGTTAAGATTGGATGTGTTGACTAAACATATTTCAATAATTAGGATTAACAATCAAGTACATATGCAGAGTAAATATTGGATCTTGTTTCATTGCCCAGTGGGAGGGACATTCTTTCCTCTGTTAAATGCATATGGGGCTTAGTTCATCCACTTGGAAGACACTTGGCTTTGGACAGCCTGTGAAACTTTCTTTAGTAGTTCGTGAAAGGGCAGGTTTAATGACTGTAACATACGATTTTCTTAAGAAGCTAAATGCACATGAAATGATATTTTCATTGTAAAATTTAGTTATGGATCTTTCTTGTTCTTCTATTAAAGATTGATTCCAGTGCTTACTGAAAATATGCTAGAACACTAGTAAGGTAAATCTTGGTAGTGAGAATTTTGAATATGGCATAATGACAGCCAACAATAAACAGCAAAAACTAAGCCAGGAGGAAAATCAAAGTGTATTTTCTTTAGGAATTGCTTCACACATCATTACCTGTTCAATTTGAAACTTATTATGAAATAAAATATAACATTGAGGCTAAAACATGATTATTAAAAATAATAAAACAAGATTAATATACAAGTTGTTTTGTGACACAATTTTCTGAAATATTAACCATAATAATATCAAATGTATTGATTTGTAGCTCATAATTTAGTTATATATGCAACAATCTATATCTTTGGAAATTCAGTTTCGCTTACAAATAAAATCAAGATTGAGAAATAAAATTTGATGATGTCAGACAGATTAGATTGAACTTTTCATGTAGTTTAAAAAATATTCATGGATTAGGAAAACAATTTGTTTATGTGACCGAACTTCAGAGCACAAGATACGTTATACTCTGGAGACTAAGGATTTGATTACACAGTATTAAAAATGTCGCTAAGAAATTGTAGCCAAGAGATTTCTTGGTGTTATTTTCAAGAGTTGAAACAAGATAAAATGCTCAAGTTTGCTGCATTAAGAATGTGCTTTAGTTTTACATGGGAATTGCCTAAGTTTAGAACTGATTTAATATTTTTTTCAGATAGAAGCTTGGACCACTGCTATATGTCCATTTCCCTCTAGTGACCTCAATTTACCTGAACCAAACTGCATCTGTGCATCAGACTGGGTGTGCATTAAATTCATCTTATGTCAAGCCAATAAAAGTCTTTATGTTAAATGTGTGATCTGAAATTTTTCTTGCAATATGGGACAAGAAAATGTCAAAACAAGAGTACCATTTGACAGTAAAGTACTTATGTTCTAAGTTTTGTACTTTCAGTAAAGTTGTTATATTAAACAGATCAATTCAGTATTCATGATTGAATTTGTGGCAAAATGCATACTATATGCATCCTATGTATAGTTTAAACTTATTTCTTCATAATTATGGATTTAATTAAGACAGTAATTAACAGAATACCTTGGTTGTGTTATCCTGCATCAGTGGAGTAATGGCTATGTTACCTTTGACATTTAGGAGAAAGTTAGATGGATGGACACAAGCACAAATAAATGCCTATCTCTTTGAAGAAATGTTTCAGCCATAACACTGTCAGAAATATATTTTAAGATTATGATAATTTGGGTGGTCTGCCAGCAGCTCAGTTTTGGGGCCATTGCCTGGGACTTACTGACATCCAGCAATGAAGGGTAAGATGTCAATAAAACCAGCACTTCCGTATCCTGAGTGAGGAGGTAGAAAAGACAAACCCAGTATCCATACAGCACATGTTTGTAATCTCGTCTCTCAGAATGTGAGGCAGGAAGTATGTGAGCTCCCACCAAGCTCAAGGCCAGTATGAACCAGATACACAGCATCTGTCTTAAAAATTATAATTCCTCATATGCTCTCTTATTTTCCTTTTATAATCAAAAAACTTCTTCTCTTATGCAATGCATTCCAACTACAGTTTCTCCTCCCTCCAGTCCTCCTAGCTCTCCCTACCGCCCCCATTCCCCAGGTCTTCTGTCTCTCCTATTTCCTCTTCAGAAAAGAGAAGGCCTCCAAGACACAACAGCCAAACATAACAAAACAAGATACAAAGCAAAAGTCCTTGGCTGGATAAGGCAACCTAACAGGAGCAAAAGTGTCTCAAGAACAAGCAAATAGTCAGAGATACCGTCACTCTGACTGTGAAGAGTCCCACTAAAACACCAAGCTGATAGTTACAACATATATTCATTCAGAAGACTTGGTGCAGGTCCATGCAGGCCCTGTGCTAGATGCTTCAGTCTCTGTGAGCCAAGGTGAGCCCTCTTTCATGGATTTGGTGGGGCATGGTCTCCTGGTGTCCTCCATCTCTGCAGAGTCCTTCAGTCTCTCCTACCCATCTTCCCAGGGGTTTCTAGATTTCTGAGGGGGTGGATCCAACAGAGACCTCCAAATCAGACTCTGCACATACTGTTAGGCTGTGGGTCTCTGCATCTGCCCCTATCAGCTGACAGAGGAAGCCCCTCTAATGATGACTTGATAAGGCAACAATCATTGGGTATAGAAGAATATCATTAGGAATTTTGCCACTGGTTGTTTTGGTTTGTTTTGGTCATTCACACTTAGTTCTACCCTAGGTCTCTGAATTATCCAGCTTCCAGATCCTGACCATCTAAACAGGCTCCCCCTCATGGCATGGAATCTCAAGTTAAACCAAATATCAGTTAGCCACTCCCACAAGTTCTGAGTCACTATTGCCCCGGCCTGGCTTTGCAGGCAGGACAGGTTGTTGGTAGAGGGGTTTAGTGTCCATGTTTGTCTTTCCATAGCCTGAAGAGCACCTCCTTGCACCAAAGAGACTAAAATGTAGGGCAAAGTCTCCAAACCAATGCCAGCTTTACCTCTATACAGTCAATGAACTCTGTGGATGTGGTCCTCAGCATTAAAGACCTCTGTCATTTTACAGAGAGTGACCTCTTCTTGGCATCCGCCTAGGGTGTTTGGGGATCTCCAAAGGACCTCCTCAGACAACAAGTCAATCAAATGTAAACAGTCCCACCAAACGAAGTCTTTCCTGGCTAAAGAAATGCCAGTTTTGATCCAGTACCCTCCTCTCTAGGCTCACTCTCATAGATTCAAGGAAAGTTAGAATTTTATACCACCCGCTGAGTTCCAGAAAATTCTATCTGTCACCCCCCATACTCTCTCCCTCCACTCCACCAACCTAATACCCACCACTCCCATTCTACCTTTCACCAGTCTACCTGCAAAATAGATTTTGCCTTCCCATGGAGATCTATCTTTCCCTGCTATAGTCCTCACATTTACCTAACCTCACTGGGTCAGTGAATTGTAACTTGATTATCTTTTACTTAATAGCTAATATCAACTTATAAGTTACCTAACTTAGGATAATTTTTCTACTTGCATATATTTACCTTCAAGTTTCATTATGTCATTCATCAAACCATTGATTAATACTCCACTGCATAAAGGTGTCACATTTTGGTTATCCAGTTTTCATTTGAAAGACATATAGATTGCTACCAGTTTCTCACTGTTATGAGCCAGTGTCCTTGAGGTATGATGGAGCATCCTTTGGGTATATACCAAGGAGTGGCTTAGATGAGTGTTGAGGCAAGTCCATTTCCAATTTTCTGAGGGATTCCCTACTCATTTCTGTAATCAGAGTATCTGTCCCTCCTGGTCCCAGAGCCACTTTGCCCCTAGTAAAGATACAAAGACTTATTTATAAACAGTTTGGTCAATGCCTTAGGTTTCTTACTGCCTAGACCTCTCTTAATTATTAACCAATAACTATTAATCTATGTATTTCTACATGGCCTTATCTTACCAGAGAAGGCTCCATCATGTTATTCCTTCAGCTGCATGGTGTCTCCCTCATAAACCCTCTCTGTGTCCTTTCCCCAGAATTTTCCTCATCTCGTAGCCCTGCCTATACTTCCTGCCTGGCTACTGGAAAAGTGTTTTATTCACCAACAAATAAGGGAAACATAAAAGGAAGGACATCTGCCAACGCATTTCCATAGTGGTTGTACAAGTGTTTTCTCCCAGAAGCAATAGATGAGTTTTCCCCTGGCTCCACATGCTTGCACATGAGGTGTCACTTGTGGTTTTGATTTTAGCCACTACAACAGGTGTAATTTTAATTTGCATTTCCCTGATGGCTAAAGATGTTCAACATTTCTTTAAGTGTTTTCTAGACATTTGAGATTCCTCTATGGAGAATTCTCTGTTTAGACCTCTACCACATTTTTAATATTTGGTTTTTTACTATCTAGTTTCTTTAGTTCTTTATATAAGGATATTAGATATCTATTGGATGTGGAGTTGATAAAAAATATCATTTTCCATTCTGTAGGCTGCCTTTGTCTTATTGATTGTGTCCTTTGCCTTACAGAAGCTTTTCAGTTTCATGAGGTCCCATTTATTAATTGTTGATCATAGTGCCTGCACCATCAGTGTTCTGTTCTCAAAGTTGTCACCCATGACAATGTGTTCAAGGATGTTCCAAAATTTCTCTTTTATTAGATTCACTGTATCTGTTTTTGTGTTGAGGTATTTAATCCTCATGGAATTGAGTTTTGGACAAAATGATAAATATGGATAACTATTTGCATTCTTCTACATGCAGACATTCAGAAGCAAATGAATGACTTGTATGATAAGAACTTCAGGCTTTTGAAGAAAGGAATGGAAGAAGTTAGCAGAACACAGATCTCACATGCTCATGGGTCAGTAAGATTAACATAGTAAAAATGGGCATCCTACTGAAATCACTCTACAGATTTAATGCAATCCACATCAAAATCTCAACACAGTATTTTACAGATCTTGAAAGCACAATTCTCAAATTCATATGAAAAAAGCAAAAAAACTCAGGAAAACTCAAAGAATCATGAACAATAAAAGAATAGCTAGAGGTATCACCATCTGTGATTTCAAGTTATATTACAGAGTTATAGTAATAAAAACCACATGGTATTACCATAAAAACAGACAGGTTGATCAAGACAATTGAATTGAAGACCCAGACATAAATTAACACCTGTAGGTACCTTATATATAATGGGATAAAGGATCTACATATTAGAAAAAAAGAAATCACCTTCAGTAAGTGGTGCTGGTCAAACCAGATTTATCTTCTCTTAAATTTTATTTCAAATAATGTAAATGCATTCTGATAGTTTTTACAAAATAACTAATGCATGTATAAAACAATAGCTTGTATACAGCCACAGCTATATTGTGGAAGTCCATGATGATCGTATTTCAGGCTGGTTTTGTTGTTGTTACTACTTTTTAAATTTTTTTCAGGGGAGTGTTCCAGTATTAAATATTCCTAGTTACTTAAATAAATGATTATATCCAATACTTTTTTCTTTTAAATTTCTTCCCCTTATTGGATGCACAATTTCAAACCTCACAATTTAAACATTCTTCTTGATGCAGCATTGTTCTATGGTCCTTGGTTGTCTCCTGTGTTTAACATGATTTCTGACTTTAGACAAAGTAAAATTGAACATGGGAAAGTTTCTTTATAAATTCACTATTAGTTATTAATGCTTTGGGAAGGATAAAAATTGCAAGTTTCCAGTGAGGGGCTGGACAAGATATCACAGGGGCAGAGACACACTGGGGGATCAGGAAGGTTCTTAGATTTTAATATGCATGGTTCCTATGAAACTCCTGTGGCAACATGAGCACAGACATCATCGCAGACACCAGCTACAGTAGGAATAAGTATCTAGACATGACACTCAGTAGCTGTCCTGGCTCAGGTGACACTATGGACATAGATGACAGCACAGGATACTTAGTTCAGTGTGGCCCCAGCAGCAGTATAGCTCTGGGAAACCAATATGGACACAGCAGGAAACCAATGCCCTGATCATCATTGAGGTCTTTGGTGGTACCATAGGACACAGACATCAACAAAGACCACAGCTGAGATAGTACCACAGACCTAAATATGGTCATCAGCCAGGCCTCTAACGTCACCACAACCCCATGTGGCAATGTGGACCATTCAGATTGGCAGTGTGGCCCTGAGACACCAACATGGCCACCAGTGGTGGCCCAGACACCTGGTATTAGCCTAGCCTTCAATGCTATCAGAAGCCATGGGCCTCAACACAGCCCCTGGCTCTGACAGAGCCACCCCTACATGACCATCCCTGTGTATATGTTTGTATATTTGTGTGACAGGAGCATTTAAAACTCTCTTCTGGGTAAACTTTAAATAGAAATGAAAAGAACTACTAGTGATTGTCTTAAAACAGAAATTCTATGCCATTTGACACTCATTTCTTTAACAAATTGTGGCCCAGCATTCTATGCATTGCTTCTAAGTTTGGCATTTTGATTCTATACTATGATAATGTCACATAAGCTTTTTCTTTCTGTCCTTGGTTTGATTCCTGCAGCCTAAAGTTCTCTAAGTATATCCACCTTTAGTTTGTTTTCTTGTTTGCTTTTTAATCCTTTTGAACATGGTTTGTTTTTTTCATGATTGAGGTTCAATAATATTTTGTTGGATATTTACCACAAATATGTATATGACATTTTCCTTCCAAATATATATGGCTATGGGTATAAAGTTTTCTTTTAGGTAACTGAATAATTCATTTATATACTATCTCTTTTCTTATTGATCAAGGATAATTAAAATAGTATAATTTTAGACTTTTATTTCTAGGTATAAGGAAACAGCTTGTGTCACATTAACCATTTTATTTAGAACTTATTAGAACTGGCTAGATTCCTTTGAAGAGCAAGGAAAAACAGGCCATGAGAACCTCTACCTCGAAGGCACAAAGGAAAGCCAGTCTTTATTCCCATAGAGTGAAAACCTTGTGTCATGTTTGCCATACAGAAGTGAGCATTTGAAGTGTGAAGTGTGAAAGCTTATCTTTGAAAGTAATGCCAAAAGACCGACAAACCTTTCAAAATTTAGATTTTCACCTCCTTTCCTCTTGACTACATCACCTGAGCATGTTTTTATTCTATTTAAAGGTGTGAAGAGAAGGTGTATTACCTAGAAAATACAGCACTATTATCTTCTTTTAAACTTTATACAGTAGTCCAAACATTTGATTTAAAATACAGCATGTATTTTATTTGGAAACTTATTTACCAAGGTTTGCTTAGAATATGCAATCTTAGAAAAGTCACATTACATTATACATTCTATTTCTTTTGTCTCTAAAAGTAATGAATTTATTACATGAATAAACTTAGGTCAACTTTTCTACCTCAAGAAATGAATTATGAAGAAATCATAAAGGTATGAAAAATGAAAATGAGATCTCTAAAACTAAGTATTTATGAATGGCTTAAGGAAATATGCACTTCTTCAGGGAAAGAATTCTGTGATATGAACATGTTTTTAAAATTGAGATAAAAATTAAATTTATTTTAAAACTTAATTTAAGAATATGTAATTTATTTTAAGTTTACATAAAATTTTATATATAATTGTAGGCGTTGATGAACTGGCAGGCAGGTGTTCTTTCAGCATGCAATTACATATGTAGTAAATACGGGTATTAATAGATATTTCTTTAATTCACTTGTACATACATTTATTTCATTCATTCATTTTTCTTTGTTTTGAGACAATCTTGCTATGTAATTATGCTATGTCTTTGTAATTATAATATTCTGATTTTCTATTGATTTTTATTCCTAATTTTAACTGCTTCTCAGATGTATAGAATATGTGTGTTTAATCTTATTTTTTGTATTGTCTTTTCATTCTGCTCATTATTCTCTTTTCTGGGCAGATACTTTTAAATATGATGAAATCCTATTTTCTTTCTTTATTTTGTTTCCTGTGGTGTTGGGATATGTGTAGACTCTGTCAATCTAATGTCTTAATTTATTTTCTCTGATTTCACTCAATTCCTTATGGTATCTTTCTTTCTTTCCTTTCTTCCTTCCATTCTGTCTTTCTGGGGGAGGTCCTTCTGTATACATGTTTGTCTTATTGGTTGATAAATAAAGCACTGTTGGCCAATAGGGAAGGAAGATAGGTGAGACTGGGAGTGGAGGAAGATTCTGGGAAATGTAATAAAGAAGAAGAGTCTCTATGTGAGCCCAGGAGAGATGATGCATGTAGCTGGCATCCTCAAAACGGTAAATATTTATAAAATATATAGATTAATGGTTATGGTTAATACTTAAGACAGAGCTAGCAAATAAGAAATCCTAGTCATTGGCCAGAAGCACTGTAACTAATATAAGACTCTGTGTGTTATTTGGGGGCCATAACATGGTGGCAGAACTCAGGTGGCTGGTGGAATGAGTTAATGTTAATCTTCCTTCCTTCCTTCTTTCATTTATTCTTTCTTTTCCTCCCTCCATGCTTTCTTGCTTGCTTGCTCAATACTCATCTGAAGTATTGAGTCTGAAGGTATACACCACCAATAACAGTTTATTTGGGCAAACATCACTCTGCAAACTGAGATACCCAAGCTCACATTCATACCACTCACTATTGTCAATGTCCCTGTGTTTTCCTTCAGTTCTCTGTCCTCCACTCCATGTCGGATATCAGTGTTGACACCATTTACCTAGGACACTAAAGTGGAAAAATTGTTCCCACTCATTCATTTTTATAAAATATACATGTAGTCATATACACTTGTGCATTGTGAAGTAGCTAACCAAAAAATATGTGCCTTACAAAATCTTTCATGTTGAGAACATTTCAAAACAACATCTAGAAATCTGAACAGGATGTAATAATCTAACAAAGTTTAAAAATAAAGTAATTTGGAAATTTAGAAAGTTTTTTTTAAAATGATAAAATTATTACCTAATTTTTTAAGTGCTGTAGTTTTTCAGTATTTTAAAATGCAATGGAAAATATAATTATTTTAGAATATTTTTACTCTTTTAAGGTACCATTCAAATACACACACATGCATTCTTCATTACAGAAAATTAAACTGTTTCTCCCATCTCAAAGTTGGAACTGCCACAAATGAAACAAGAGAACTTGATTTTAATGAGCATTAATAGATAAGATGAAATAGCCCTAGAAACATACATTTTTCTTATTATATATTGAAAGCATTTCTGTGTCAAATATTAAGTTTGGTTTGCCTTCAAGAAAATAGTACTAGCATTTTTAATTTAAAATTATCAATAAGTAACAGGAATAGTACATGGGGCTTTTAGTTCTTAAACTGACACTCAGAATTCTTTATGATTTGTAATAAGTATGAGAACAAAAAGAGGATTAAACATTGATTCTCAATAAATTGAAAGGATTAGTGCTTTCTTTGGAATAGAGACTTTCTGAGATGCTCAAGATAAAACTGTGCATTTTAAAATGATAATTGCTGTCTTGAAATCACACTGTTGTAGGCTTAAATGAAGGTTTGTAGACGAAGAATAAATAAATTGGGAAAATAGCTCCTCTTTAATATCCTCTTTGAAATAGTTGAATAAGCGATGCACATTTTTCAATAAGAATTGCTGATGTGGTAACATCATAGTTCCTCCTGAAATCATTCATTTTATTCCATTCATGATGGAGCTTGATTCAACATCAAGTGTTGTAAGGTCTTTCAGAATGAAGGGTGGAAGCAGCTGAATGATCTTTTCATAAACACATATCCCAAACAGAAAGAAACAACTTACCTGAACAAGGGCCTTGTTTCCTTTTGGAGGGGATATAATTAATATGGCTTCACTTGGAATTATTTTGACTATCATGTAGAAAATCCTCTAAATTTCCTGACATTATAATAAATTCTGACAAAGTGAACTCCTAAGTCAGTGGATAGTAGGCTTTGCTGTTTTTTTTTATTTATTTTTTCTAGGTAAGGGTATGGGAGTTTCTGGATATTGAAATAGGAATTTGGTTTTAAAAATTAATGTGACCATATACTTTCAAAAAGCTTAAAAATTTTACATTAGCTACTTGTCTTACTTACTGCTCTATTGCTGTGAGGAGACACATTGACCAAAGAAACATATATAAGACAGTATTTAGTAGTGAGCTTGCTTAAAGTCCATGATCAATATGGCAGGAAGGGGCAACATGCAGACAGGATGGTGTTCAAGCAAAAGGGAGAGGATATTTCTTACAGAAGCACAAGGCAAATGTACCTGGGATTATGAGACCTTACATCACACCCCAAGTGACACATTTTGTTCAACAAGGTCATATTTCCTAATCCTTCATGAACAGTTCTATCAACTAGAAACCACACACACACACACACACACACACACACACACACACACACACATATATATATATATATATATATATATATGTATATAGCCTATGGGGTCCAGGGACCATTTTTACTCAAAACATATGACATATCACCTGATGGACACAGTCTATCATGATAGGGAAGAACTTGAAGTGACTGTGACATTGAACATTCAAAGCCCCATGAGGCTACGTGAACTCAATATTAGTGGCCACTGTGCTTTCCAGTGTATCTTTCTGGATTTTTTGTTTGTTTTGTTTCACTTTTTTTTTTATTCAATACAGATCACAGACCATCCAATGGTGCCACGCATCTTTAATATACACCTCCCTCCTCTGGAAACCCTCTCTGGAAATGTCCTGTCATTATTAGTCAGATTTAAGGCCATTCTTAGAGGTTGGGAGAGGTACAGTTGGTTCCCTCTGACTAACAGCCTTGGGCCATGAGAAGACTGTGTCAAGTATTCAGATGAAAATAGAAAAAGGGATAGTTTGAGTTTCTCTCCACCATTCTCTCAGTTTGGGACATATTAAGGATTCCACAAATATCAGATATCCTTGGCTTCTACAACGACTGCCAGCCAACCATTTCAAGTGAATTTTTCACCCAGACTGGTTGATTTTCTGGCCCATTAAGAGAGCTGATTCGATTCAGTCAAGTTTATAGAGTTTAATCCCCCATGCATGTTGTAATGTCCTGCCAAGTGGCAGCTGGCCATAGCTATAGGTAATCTTTCACAGAAGTCCCTTATCTCTATTCAAGACATCTTGTTTTCTAAGGGGGGCTTTGGGGTGAGATTGCTTTGGGGTCTTTAGTACTAGGAGTTGCATCATTGATTCAGATGCTAAAAGGAAGAAGTAGAGAGTCAACAAATTTAATTTGTCCTTTCTGTTTTTGTTAAGACGAATCCCGATGAGTGAGGAGAGTGTTCAGCTTTCACTTTGAGCTCTCATCAAGGACACTGAAGTCTACAGCCACACAGTCTTGCCTTAGAATGGCTTTGATTTTCAACATGTTATCTTTTTCAACTTACTTGAAGTGAAGAAGATAAGAGATGCCTTTAGGTCAATAGAATTACTTAGGGTACATTAACATATCAAGTGATTTATTGATCTAACAAATGTGTCCAGAAAGATATGACTAGTGCAAAAACACGTACAGCAACACATATTTTGGGTGATACGGTTTAGTAGACCAGATTAAAGAACTTGAATTTCATGCTGAATGCAGCCCAAGATCACAAGCATGGACGACATGGATTTACGTGCAAATTTTAGAAGTATATGAATGAAGAGATATGAATAAAAAGAGCCTATTTTATTAATGCAGGTGAGAAAGGATTTTCGATTTGAATGATATCGAGGATAATGAAAATAAAATTGTTCACCATATTCTCCATGTGCAAATGAAGTAAGAGAACAATGGAGAAGAGATGACTGCAGATGGGAAGAAATAAACATGTATGGTTGAGGTGGAATATTTTAAGATGTGAAGAAAAGCAAAAATGCAAAGAAATGAGAAAGAACAGATTTGGGATAGCAGAACACCTATTCTCTTGAGAATAAATTAATTTAAAAACAAATTATATCAGAGACAATGAGGTAAAGGATTGGGTGGCAATCATTAATTTTTGTTAAACTTGTAGGTGAAGCATGGTAAATATTGGTTTATAGAAGAACCTCCACAGAGAGATTGGGTTGGGGAAGAGAAGGGGTATATGTAAGGAAAGATGGTTGAGAATGGAAGTTTCAAATATGCTATGTATAAGAGCTTCCAACCATGGCAGAGGAGGAGCTAAGCAAAGGAAATAAAGTAAAGAAAATAAATATTAACTAGAGACAGCATGACTGTCAGATGAGGACAGGAATCATCAGATAGCTCAAGTGTTGTTATAGAGATTCGTTGTGGGGAAAGTAATAATTCTGGATTATAAACACTGCCAATTCATCACTGACTTCTCAGATGTCTTATCAACATAATGGGAGTAATAAAAATAGTTTTGGGAGATAATCCAGATAATGCAGAAGGCAAAAATGTAGACTGTCTTGGCCTAGACACATATGTCTTTAAGCCAGGGTTTAGAAGACTGAGGAAAGGGACCACAAATTAAAAAGCAGGCAGGATTTGTCTCAAAAGAAGCAAAACAAGCAAACAAAAATGTCCATGTAAGAGATACATTATTCTTATCATTTCACGATGGTTTTTGCTGTGAAAATTTATACTAAAAAGCAAAATATCATATAGAACAAAATGAAATAATTCTTTTGTTTATTAATTCAGTAAGTACTTGGGTAGTTTATTCAGGAGAATAACTTTGTTGACTTTTATTCCGGGGATGGGAATTATTTGATACAGGAAACAACACTTTGTCTTTCACATGTAACAGTTGTTAAAATTGACTTTGCTCTTAAGAACACACTTTACCCTGGTGAGACAGCCATTTAGTTTCTTGACACTCCAATTTGGTTTTTGTTTTTCTTTCTGTGTAGAGTATCAGACCAGACTCCTATAGTCTGTTGTTCACAGGCTTCAACTTCAATTCTTTTAGCTGTACTAAATGGGAAGCTTGAGCAACTGGCAAAGAGGCAGGTTTTGGTAGGGTACACGTGCCCATGCACACTTTGTTGGGATATAACCAGCAGCATTTGCATTTTGCCTGTGGCTTTGTCTTCCACCCTGTGACACCCTGTTCCTCTTGTCTCTGTAAAGCAACTTCAAGGCTCCATGACCATGGCCTCAGGGAGCTAGCCACTATAATTATCTCTATTTTAGTTCTCAGCTTTTCTTTTGCTATAAAAATACAAAACACAGCTTTCACCTCAAAGAAAAAGTGAACTTATTTTTGAGCCAAATATGAGAGAGCATTGTCCAGAAAAAAAAAGGTGGGGGGATTCAAACTGACATATCTTACATGCGTACTGAAGACAGTTTCGCAATATTTTATAGTCACAGAACAAAAGAAATTCCTAAATCTTTGCTCAATGCAATAGTTAGAACCACAGGTAGCTACGTTTTAACAGAGCCTGGAACTCTCTGCTCAAGGGCTAAGGGGCTAGTAAGAGTACAAAGAAGAGAGGAAAACAATTGAATCTTGGGTTTGTAATATCCAAACTCCCACAACCATGGCTTTCTCCTCCCTCACCCAGCCTAGCTGATTCTTTGACAAAGGCATGGCTTTTTTGATGGAACTTCAGTTCAAAGACATGTAACAAATCAAGTGAATTAAATCCCATGTATTTAAAGAGCTGAGAACAGTCAATGCTAAATCTGATGTATAAATTGAGGTCACTTGTTCTTAAACTTGGCTAATGCAGTGGGCAGCTTCATCCATACTTATCAAAAACTGGCTGCATTAATGATATTTAAAGAAATAAATGTTCAGAACACTCTTACCACGACCACAGAGTGATTAGATTATAGGACAGCCTGGATCCAGAAATTGGAAACTTCATTGTGAGTTCTTACTGATTCTGAGGACTGCTCTTTTTTTCACTGCTGCAAACTGTGTTATCTGCTCTGCTTTAATGGCTCTGTGCCGGGGACACTTCAGCATTATCATTTCCCACCGACTAAATGTTTTCTCTGGCAAGCTTAATAAAATTCTGTTACCTTTGTGTGGTGTTCACTGGCACTTCTCCCTCTAAGTTAGCATTTTCTGTGTCTCCTCATGTTTCTCCCTGAAAAGAGCAAACTTGATTTTCATCTCTGTTCAATGCCATTTGCTTTCATCTGGGTCACATTCCTCTCAGAACAGCAACATCCAATGTTTACTCCATATTTATGGCTACCTGACCTTTGTGCCTCTGTTACAATTAGCAGTGAAATGGTGAAATATGCCCTGGTCTTACACTGCAGCCATTCCCTCCATTCTTCAGCAGCTTTTCTCGGAGGACTTTCCAATGCAGATACAGTCTTTCCTTGTCTGTTAACTTTGAAAACCCATTTTATTTTAATATGGCCCTTGAGTGAACATAGTGTTTCTTGAATATGGAAAATATACTGAACAATGTGTACTAAAACTAAATTAAAATGGGTGTTAGAAACTTCATCAAAATACGCTCAGCTTATAGAACACACTAAACCCCTTTAAGGGTTGGCGTTTTACAAATTTTCTGGATGGTTTCAGGTGAGTGAAAGGCTGTTGACATGTGTGTTGCAGGGAATTCATCTTCAGAGAAGGAAAACATGAAGACAACCACAGAATTAAAGTGTACATGATAGATGTGGGCAGTCATATGAACGACACTAAGTGCTTAGTTCCTTCAAACTTGAACTCTTCCACTATGAAATGAGAATGGTGACCATGGAGGATTAAATAAAATAAAATTAGATATAATAATAGATTTCATTATCAGTTGCTTACCATAAAGTTAAGTCTGGAAAATCTTTATTATGTTATTACTATTATTTAATAAAGTTGTTTGATTTTCTAGATCCTTTCAATTTCAAAGGCCTAAGGTTGTAAAATTGTACATTAAGATATTGCAAAAGTAAAAATGGTCATTTAACCACTATAAATAAATTCATGAAAATGGTAATGAGGGGTTTTTAATGCATCTGAAAATGTGACTCCTCTATCAATATGTATATCTAGACTTAGTTTCACTTAAGCATATCAAAAATACCTAATAAGAATTTTTAAATTCATATATAATGTTTAAGGTAAGGAAACAAGATATCTCCCCCCCTCTCTCTCATCTTTGTACAATAGAATTGACCATTAAGCTTTGTTAACTTGAGCATATGTGTTAAATGAATGTTACTGAAGAATAATATCAAAAGACAGATAAAAGAGAATTCTGAAGCTAAAAACTCTGCTTAAAGGAATACATTAAGAACTTAAGAAATGTGGCAGGGGGTCCTAATAGCCATACTTTGAAATATCTATCATTCTCATTAATAGATGAAGAACCAAGATTAAGGTGTCCAATGTCTAAAAACTTAATAGATGAATTAGATCAAATGAATTCTGTTCATAGAAAGAGGCTATATTTTGTTTCTTCTTTCTTCTCCCTTTTTTAAAAGAAACTTTTTGTTGATTCTTTGTGGATTTTACCTTTTGTGTCCTGATTCCACTCATCTCCCAATCCCTGCTTATCCAACCCTGCCATTGTGACCTCCCTGCCACTTTATTCCACACATTGTTACTTCCAAGTTTTCATTGGACTGAGTCATTGGTGTGGTTTGAAGCTTCTGGCTTCTGCTATACTATGAGTACTGGGCCCTCACTGGGACTTTCTTGGACATCCTGTTGTTGCCCTGTGTTGTTGAGAACCTGCAGTTTGGATCTGTAGGTCAGGCTCCTTCACATGTACCCTCAGATCACAGATGAGCTGCATAGAATATTATTATAAGGAGCCAGGAAGTTCTGACCTTTTCACTTCTGAAGATTTTGAGAATGCATCTTCTAGATAATCTCACAAAAGGCTGCAATGAAGAAAGAGTGAAATTTGTAAATTAGTGTGGGCATCCGTTAAGAAGTCATTGTTTCATGGCACCTGGAAACTGATTTTTCCACACCCAGTTGGTTTTCCCTTTTCCTTTGTGTATGACCTGATCTGGTAAAACAAAAAAGTCTGGCCCTAACAAGGCCCAGAATATTAAAAACTCAAATCCAAAAACCACTGGAAATCGTGTTTTTAAGAAAACCATCCAAACTTCCAAATAGTTTCATCATAGTTAGAGAGTGGGCAGCTCTTGGGCATCTCCAGTGCAATTTCTCTCTTTAACATCTTACAGTAAAATGATGTTGTTGATAGAAAACCAATGTCAATATATTATTGTTGAATACTGTCTAAACATGATTCAAAGTTACCAAATGTGACTAAGTGTCTTTTTCACTGTTTTATCTCTTCTGTATAAGAATCTCATCTAGAATCTCATACTCAATTCTGTTGTCTTGGTATGAGAGGCTGTAGTAATTTTTCAAATTGTCTTTGTATTCAATAACCACAGGAATTTGAGAAATAGAGTTTAGGATTTTATAGATTATTTGTTGGAATTTAATCTCATGTTCTTTTTCATTATTAGTCTTGATTATGAGTTCTAGGGGAGAGACCAGGGATACCACACTATCCTTAACAAATTGAGTCAAAGACTAATTAATTAATCAATGATTATTTGTTTTTGATAGCATGGTATGGCTAGGGTAATTTTTTCCAACTTTTTTTATTTGAATTAGAAACAGGATTGTTTACAAGACATTTCTGCTGATTTCTACTCCCCCTGTATGGTGAGGTCTGTCATAGGGTGTCATCAGAGTCTTTTGTATCCTTTGGGATAGGGCCTAGGCCCACCCCCATGTATCTTGGCTCAGGGAGTATTCCTCTATATGGAATGGGCTCCCAAAGTCCACACCTATGCTAGGGATAAATTCTGGTCTTTTACAGGAGGTCCCATAGATTGCTGAGGTTTCTGTGAGGAAACCTCACAGAAACATGTCCCTGGGGTCTGGATCAGTCCCATGCTGGTATTCCAGCTATCAGACTGGGGAGCAAGAGTTCCCAGATGTTCAGGTCAGCTGTTTCTGTGTTTCACCAGCCGGGTCAGGACCTCTGTGCTCTTCACTGGTCCTTCTCTGCATCTGGGTTCTAGTTCAGATTGATGATCAGTTATGGGTGTCTGCTTCTACTTCCAGCTGCTGGATGAAGGCATATAAGTCAGTCATCAATCTCATAATCAGGGGAGGGCATATAAGGTAGCCTCTCCTCCATTGCTGAGATAATTAGATGGTGTCATCTTTGTAGATCTCCAGACATTCCCTAGTGCCCAATTTCTCTGTAAACCAAAAATGTCTCCGTCTAGTATGATATCTCTATTCTTGTTATCATCTATTCTTCCCCTGACTCAAACTTTCTGCTCCTCATATCCTTGGCATCCCTCTTCTTCTTCCCTTCTCATTCTCCTAGGTCCCTCCCCCCATTCCCGTTCTCCCAATTTTCTCAGCAGAACTTGAACCTCTCCTCTTCTCCAGGGGACCAGTTATGTCTCTCTTAAGGAACTCCTTGTTTATTAGCTTCTGTGGCAGTGTGGATTGTAGGCTGGTAATCCTTATTCTATGTCCAAAATCCCCTTATGAGTGAGTACATACCATGTTTGCCTTTCTGCGATTGGATAACCTTGCACAGAATGGTTTCTTCTAGATTCATCCATTTTCCTGCAAATTTCAAGATTCCATTGTTTTTTTTTTTTCCTCGCTGAGTAGTACTCCATTGTGTAAATGTACCACATTTTCTCTATCCATTCTTTGTCTGAGGGGCATCAAGGCTGCTTCCAGTTTCTGGCTATTACAAATAGTGCTGCTATGAACATCCTTGAACATAAGTCCTTGTTGTATGAATGTGCTTCTTTTGGGTATATGCCTAACAGTGGAATTGCTGGATCTTGTGGTAGACTGATTCCCATTTTTTTTTTGAGGAGTCACCATACTGATTTCCAAAGTGGCTGTACAAGTTGGCACTCCCACCAGCAGTGGAGAAGTGTTCTCCTTTCTCCACATCCTCTCCAACATGAACTGTCATTGGTGTTTTTGATTTTGGCCATTCTGACAGGAGTAAGATGGTATCACAGAGGTGTTTTGATTTGCATTTCCCTGATGGCTAAGGATGTTGAACTCTTTCTTATGTGTCTTTCAGCCATTTTAGATTCCTTTATTGAGAATTGTCTATTTAGCTCTGTACCCCACTTTTTAATTGGGTTGTTTGGTGTTTGGGGGACTAGCTTCTTGAGTTCTTTGTATATTTTGGAGATCAGCCTTCTGTCAGATGTGGGGTTGGTGAATAACCTAATAGAAGCAGTCATCAAAAGTCTCCCAATCAAAAAAAGCCTGGGGCCAGATGGATTCACTGCAGAATTCTACCAGAAATTCAAAGAAGTGCTAATACCAATACTCCTCAAATTGTTCCACACAATAGAAGCAGAAGGGTCATTGCCAAACTCTTTTTACGAGGCTACAATAACCTTGATACCCAAGCCACACAAAGACACAACTAAGAAAGAGAACTACAGACCAATATCCCTCGTGAACATTGATGCAAAATTGTTCAATAAAATCCTGGCAAATCAAATACAAGATCATATAAGAGAAATCATCCACCATGATCAAGTAGGCTTCATCCTAGGATGCAAGGATGGTTCAACATAAGAAAATCCATCAATGTGATCTACCATATAAACAGACTGAGGAAAAAAACACATGATCATCCCACTAGATCCCGAAAAAGCCTTTGACAAAATCCAACACCCCTTCATAATGAAGGTCTTGGAGAAATCAGGAATAACAGGAACATACCTCAACATAATAAAAGCAATATACATCGAGCCAACAGCCAACAGAAAATTAAATGGAGAGAAACTCGATCTAATTCCTCTAAAATCAGGGACAAGACAAGGCTGTCCACTCTCTCATTACCTCTTCAATATTGTCCTTGAAGTCCTAGCTAGAACAATAAGACAGCAAAAGGAGATCAAGCGAATACAAATCAGAAAGGAAGAAGTCAAACTCTCACTATTTTGCAGACAATATGATATTCTACATCTGTTTCCCTACTATATACTGCTAACACATTGGTGGAGAAAGAAACAGAGAAACATCACCCTTTACAATTGCCACAAACAACATAAAATACCTTGGGGTAACACAAACCAAAAATGTGAAAGACCTGTACCATAAGAATTTTGAGTCTCTAAAGAAAGAAATTAAAGAAGATACCAGAAAATGGAAAGATCTCCCATGCTCTTGGATAGGCAGGATCAACATAGTAAAAATGTCAATCTTGTCAAAAGCAATCTACAGATTCAATACAATCCCCATCAAAATCCCAACACAATTCTTCACAGACCTTGAAAGAACAATTCTCAACCTTATTTGGAGAAACAAAAGAACCAGGATAGCCAAAACATCCCTATACAATAAAGGAACTTCCAGAGGCATCACTGTCCCTGGCTTCAAGCTCTATTACGGAGCTATAGTCCTGAAAACAGCTTGGTATTGGCACAAAAATAGACTGGTAGACCAATGGAATAGAATTGATAACCCTGATATTAACCCACACACCTATGAACACCTGATTTTTGATAAACAATCCAAATTTATACGGTGGAACAAAGAGAATATCTTCAACAAATGGTGCTGGCATAACTGGTTGCAGACATGTAGAAGACTGCAGGTAGACCCAAGCCTATCACCTTGCACAAAACTTAAGTCAAAATGGATCAAGGATCTCAACATAAATCCAGCTACACTGAACCTATTAGAAGACAAAGTGGGAAATACTCTTGAATTAATTGGTACAGGAGACCACTTCCTGAACATTACACCAGTAGCACATACACTGAGGTCAACAATTGATAAATGGGACCTCCTGAAACTGAGAAACTTCTGTAAAGCAAAGGAGACAGTCAGCAAGACAAAACAGCAGCCGGCTAGGCTAACTTTTGCAGTCTCTCCCCAGCAAGATTATTGTTTCTGTTTTTTGCTGGTTCTCTCTTGTTATTTGTTTGTTTTTTTTGTTTTCCTGGTTTATTGTACTTGGTAGAAGTTGATTGTACTTTCTGCTCACATTTAAAGGCATCTTCCACATTTCCACAAGGGCTCCAAATTTTTTCCTCTGCATTTTTAATGCTCAAAAATCACAGAGTATATATTTTCAAGACAGTTATTGGCTCATGAGTATATGGGAAACTTGACCATCATAAAATCCTGCAAAAAAAGAAAACTATACAAAAATGCATACAAAATCTGAAGTTCATTGCCAGTGAAATTGGCTAAATGTTCTAACCACTGCAACATTCTATGGACAGGACTGCACCCAGAGAGAGCTATTCAATACAAGCCCATGCTTCACTGTAAAATGTTTTCATGTTGTATTTATTCAATTTGTGACTCTGGATTTGGCCTTATTTTGTACAAAGAGCTCTAAATATTTAGAAAAAGGATTAGGAAAAATATGTGCAATAAAGCAACAATGAACAAAAATATATCAGGATTTCATACAGTATTGACAGCTATGTAGTATAAAAACATAACAAAATCGCAGTGTATAAAGCAAAAGAAATCTTCCAAGGCCTCTATTTGGTAGAAATAATTGTTGCTTTCTCTAAATAAACATTTACAAATTTATATCTAACAACCATAATATTCAATGGTAGTTAAAGAATAATTAAGAATGTTACTGAGGTTGTGAGTCCCAAAGACAATCCATTATCAACAGTGTGCCAGAAGCCAGATGCCTTGAACCAGACCAATGACTCATAGCAAAGAACAATTACTTATTAAGATGAATGGATGAAAGGGTAAACTCTGTGATTCAACAGGCCACACTACAGCTTCTATGACTTTATTTATTTATCTATTTATTTTGTTGTTGTTATTTTATTTTGTTTGACTTTTTGTTTTTCTTGTAAATGTTTTGTTTGGGGGGCAGGTGGCAAGGGTAGAGAGCTGATGTGAGTGGATGGGAGATGGGTGGGACTGGGATGCATGATGTGAAATCCACAAAGAGCCAGTAAAAGTGAAATAAAATAAAATAAAATAAAATAAAATTGTTACTGGAACCAGGTGGTGGCATATGCCTGTGATCAGAGCACTTGGGATCATAGCGAGTCTGAGGTTCTCCTGATCTACAAAGAGAGTTTCAGGACACCCAGAGATGTTTCACAAAGACCCTGTCTAGAAAAACAACAGACAAAAGAATATTACTAGATAATAATATGCTTGATTTACATATATAGGTGTCTTATGTAATATCATATTCATATTCAAGAACCACTTTGAAGAATTGCTAAAGACATGAACATGAAAGCCAGAAGGGCCAACAATGAGTGGGGGACTTACAGAACTTTAGATTTTTAAAAAGAAATTTTAAGGTAACACACACACACACACACACACACACACACACACACACACACACTGACACACACACACACAGACACACACAGACACACACACACACACAGACACACACACACACACACACACACACACACACACACACACACACACACACACACACACACACACACACACACACACACACACACACACACACACACACACACACACACACACACACACACACACACACACACACACACACACACACACACACACACACACACACACACACACACACAGACACACACACACACACACACACACAGACACACACACACACTGACACACAGAGGCACATTCACACCCACTCATGTCCTGTGCCAACATTTCGAAACAGAAACAACATCCATATAAAAGCCATACTTTGGTAAAGATAGGACACTAAGGGAAAAAATGCATGGACCCCAGGAATTCAAGAGGCAGGAATTCCTGAGCTAATTGGGAGCATGAGGGTAGGGGAGAGGGAGCTGCCAGAATGAAAGCAGGAGAAGAGGAGAGGAGAGGAGGAAATAGAGGAGCAGAAATTTTGAATTGGGGGAAGAATAGAGGAGAGAAGGATGAAAGACACCACATTACAGGGCGCCATTATAGGTCGGAGGAGAGATCTGGCACTAAGGAGATTTCCAGAGACCTACAAGGATAACAAGAACTGACATTCCAGGCAATGGTGGAGAGGATAACCTAATGCCCTTCCCCTAAAATGAGATTGATGACTACTTTTTATGCAATCCTAGAGCCCTCGTCCAGTGGCTGATGGAAACAGAGGCAGACATCCACAGATATTCAGTGAACCTAATGCTGGAACCTAGTTGTAGAAAGGGAGGAATGAAGATTGAAGGGGTCAGTACCAGGCAGGTGAAACCCACAGAAACAGCTGGCCAGAACAAGGGGGAGCACATGGACCCCAGATTGCTGTCTAGGAGGCCAGTACAGGACTGATCCAGACCCCTGAACATGGATGTCAATTAGGAGGCCTCTGCACTCTATGGGGCCTCTGGTAGTGGATCAGTATTTTCCCCTGGTGTAAGAAGGGATTTTGAGAGCCCATCCCACGTGAAAGGATGCACTCTTGGCCTGGACCCATGGGGAAGATCCTAGGCTTAGCCCAGGATGATGTGGTGGACTTTGGGAGCCCCTGTTGAGGACTCTACCCTGCCTGGGGAGTGGAGGGTGGAAGGGGTGGAGAATAGGACAGGGATGGGGGAGAAGGGGTGGGAGTGAGGGGAGGGAGAAGGGATTGATATGTTGTTCCTAATTTGAACTAATAAAAAAATAAAACAGGTAGGAATTTCCAAAATTTTTGATGAGGAGAGAGACATGTATGTCCTGTGTTGCAAATACTCACTTTGAGACCTGCAGAAATGCTTCTGGATGATCATGTTTCCAGAGTCAATATTATTTTTTATGCAAGTTTGCAAACGTCAATAGTTATAATCAAAATTCTTCCAAGAAGGCTCTAAGAAAGCCCTAAACTTTAAGCCCTAAACTAGCTTAAACCAGAAATATATCTTTATTGTCCTACACTTTCCTCAACAAATTAAATGCTCAATGAAAAATTATTTACATAGTAAGTAAGAACAAAAATTTTAATACCATTCTTCATTTTACCTTTAGCATAATATTACAGACAGGTATATCAATTATGTTTTTCTGCAAGTTCAAACACATCACTGCTCAGATATTTTTAAAGTATACATGTAGAACACCCTGAAGTACTTTAAAATTTGTTACATTTTGTTTCTAGTCATTTATTAATAACCCAAAAGAAAAATGCTCCTGGAATTCCTAGGTGGTTTCTCTAAAATTGGGAGAAAAAGGATTGCACCATGCTGTGTATCTAGCCCTAGTGTAGCTAACATAACTACAGATGTAACTTGTAGACATATAAATATCTGCTCCTTGGAAATCTTGCTGAGCTGCCTGCTTCAATGGTTTTCTTCCCTGTGGAATTACAGATAGATTTTGAGTCACATTAAAGGGACTGCTTCTAAAATGTAGATTTTGTTTCTTCCCAAGCCATTTACCCTCATTCTTGAAAGGTATGTTCAAGGAAGAGTTTTACTGATCCACCCATTAATTTTGTGTTTGGTAAACCAGAATTTACTGTTCCTATTTGCTAAGCAAATCCACAATTTAGTGACTTACTTATAATTTAGCAGTTGAACACCTTGTCAATTAGTGTTTAGTGTTTCCTGATAAAGATGATAAAATATCATCTCCTATAATACTATCATTGACTTATGTAATTACATAGTGTTATTTTTCATATTATTGTAGATACTCAAGATGATATTTACAAGCATTCTATTGGCTCTTGAAAAAAAGCAGATTTCTCATTGAACTATTTATAATGACTTCTAAATGTTTTCCCTCAGAGGCTCAAGGTAATTCTGGACCAGCAGTGTTCATGGGATGTTTAAATTAGGTTTCCCAATATGCATTGGTTTGCACTTATCTGCACTGAATTTAATCTATCATCATATTATCCAATCACCCAGGTTAATTAGACCCTTCTGGATTTTCACATAAGCATGCAAGGTTTTTGCTAACCTAAATCATTTTTGGTCATCAGCAGAAACTTAGCATCTCACTTCCTAAGCCATGGTCCATGTCACCAGTGTAGTTTAGCAGGACTCAGCCTGCTGTCTACCTACGGGGCATGCTACAAGGAGGTTGCCTCCTCTGGAGAAATAGTGCTCTTCCTTTCAAACAGCTTCACCAATATTCATTTAAGAGGAATCATAACTTTAAAATTCTCCCAGCTTCAGATAGCTTTTTAACATGCTTTTAAAGAAACTTCAAATTTATGTTGAAATAACTTTCCACAAGTATATTTTGAAAGTTTCACCATTGTGGAATATTGCATGCATGCTATGTTGGGAGAAGTACAGATTTAAAGCACAAATAAGTTCAAAATTTTCTTATATGGGTAAAAATTTTATGTGTCTACAGGCTCCAGAGGAAAGGAGGAGAAAATGAAGATTTAATGAGGACCTTGTAGACATTTCTATGATCTGCTTGGGAAGATGTAATGAGCCTTGCTGAAGTGGCCAGCTTTTGTTTGTCATTCTTCTGTGCAACTTACATAGTACAAACTCAAATGCTGAGAAAAACTTTATTATCATATGATTATCAATGCCACAAACCCACTTCAAAGCAAAACAGTTCAAAAGAGACCATTTCCTCTGGGGACATAGAGTTAAAGTCTTTCCAGTAAGATAGACATTTTCCATGGCCATTTATAAAATAACTACTAGAGCTGATATTTTCACATATGTTCCTTGTCTGTTTGTATGAATTGTATAGGCCACACAGATGTATATACAAAATTAGAGTGTTTTGAGTTTATTATCATTTCATGATGAAACATTATATCATATTTTTTCTTTTATTTCTATAAATTGGCCATTGATGGAACAATGCCTGAGATATTGCTTCTTCCGTTTCTTCTCTAGATTAAAAAATAAGACATTTAAAAATAATCGGTTAAAGAAAATCACATAATATTTTGTGTTATAATATAAGGTGGGTAACTCTAGTGTAGAAATAAAGTTAAAAACAAACTCACACTGTCTATCAATAAAAACATCTTCATTGTGTTTACCAAATATCAACAAAGACTTATGTTAGACTTTTAAACAAATCCTTAGACAGTCTGCCCCTCAAGTTTTCGCAGCTTTCTGCCATGATAACCAAATAGTCCATAGCCAATGGTTGACCAATCCTAAGTTTGTACTTTCTTTTTGAAGGATAGTGGGAGGAAGCTAAATGTCACTCTCTGGATCTGAATAAAAGAGGGATTTCTCTGATGATGGGCAACAAATCCTTTACAGGATCAAAAATCCAGGCCATTCCTGATCCACACCACTGTAACTAATTCTGCAGATGGGTTCATCTGCTCCAGATGAGCAGAATAGTATGGACCAAGTGTAAGATGAGTTATCTAGTACTGGCAGGTCCGGCCACCCTTCTCTGCCCTCAAGAAGCACACAAATGCTATATTAATTATGACAATGATGGCCAGTGACTATTGCTTCTTATTAGCTGCCTCTTTCTTAATTATTAACCCATAACTACTAATTTTTGTATTTTCACATGGTCTTGGCTTACCAGGGAATGATGGCCTTACCTGCAACTCCTTTTCCTGCTTCATCTCAATTGCTTAACCAGCATCTCCACAGAGAAGAGAAGGATTTAACATTTGTCCCTGCTTATATCCTGATTCTGCCCAGCTCTGTCACTACCTGCCTGTCTGTACAGACCTCCAGTTCTCTGTGGTTATCTAGTGGTAATTTCTGCCCAGCTACATCACTTCCTGGGATCACATGATGACTTCTCTTAGCCTACACTTCCCAGAATCCTCCTTGTCTCCTAGTCCTACCTATCATTCTAACTGGCCAATCAGTGTTTTATTCATCAACCAATAAGACAAACATATACACAGAAGAACAATCCTCATCAACCAGGAGAAAGGAACTTGGTTTTCATTTCTCCTAAGCAAGTTCATGCGGTGACCAAGGATAGGCTTTCTTCCAAGTTTTAACACAGAGACATTCTATACATACATATATACATACATACATACATACATACACATATAAATATATGTATTCAGATTTCACTAAAATATATAATGAGTAGATGCAGACATAATATATACAAATAAAAATAAGTTGCTCTTTAACTTTTCCTGTTACTTAGAGTCATTTTTATTGTCTCCACTGGTGGCTTTAGGAGGTCGCAAAGAGGTAATGGTTGTTTGTTAACAAGGCAAGTTCTGAACAAACTGGCAAGTCACAAAGCAAAATAAGCCTGAGAGAGAAAATAAATGTCCTGTAGTCTGTCTAGTTAGTTAAGTGACAGCTGCAGACACTTTTATGTTTTACTTTGTACCTTATGTACTTAGTTAATAGCACAGTTTATAACTTTAGTAAATACTAAATGCAAGCTAAAATAGGCATTTGTGTGTTCCGATAAATCTTTCCGCCAAAAGCCGCTGAGCCCCACTGCCACGTGTGCGCTTTATGCCAGCTCCCTGCTCATGTTAGGGCACAAATGAATACACAGAAACTGTTATTAGGTATAATGCTTCTTGGCCAATGACTAGGATTAAAGTATTCATTCTTATATCCCATTCCCCTTTTCTTTCTTTAAAAAGAGATTGACTATGCTCATTATCATTTATAACTAACCCCATTTAAATGAACATTTATAAACAATATTTGGGAATATGGGCGTCATTCATTCTAAACTGCTTCCTGCTGATTGGGGACGATCTTTATATACCATAGGGATCAGGATAAAACATAGAAACCTGACCAAGTCCTTGTTTCTGTAGTCTGTAAGGCTGTATTATCTCAGCTTCAGGGGGTCTTGCTTGATCAAACCATATTAGTCTGGAAGGAATCCATAGCTTTTGATTTTCTGTGAAAACACAAGTAAAAACTTTTTTTGCTAAGTAGCATGTCCTTAGACTTAAATTCTGAAGTCAAAGAATTTTTAAAATATATAAGTTGGATTAATTTAGCAGCATTTATAATCAAATGTATTTTAGCAGCAGTAAGTCTTTCCTCGGCAATCAAACAATTTAAAGACAACAATATGGCATATAATATCCAGATTTTCTCTGTATTTTTTAATCTTTATGTGGCTTTTTTATTACTTTATTTTTACTTTCTTTCTTTCTTTTTTTTTTCCCTGAGACAGGGTTTCTCTGTGGAAATCCACCTGCCTCTGCTTCCTTCTTTCACAAGCCAACATATATTTTTAAACACAGTGTAAACCTTTAGAGGTTTTTCTTCATCTGGATCTGTATTTATCATCTTGAGAGTGTCGAGTCTAAACTCCAGAAGCACCAGGAGGGTTCCAGCATATGGAAGCTGCTCCGATGCCTCTCAGCTGCCCGACAGAACAGGCTGTGGTGGCAGGTTTCCCTCTTTCTCTGAGAATCTTGGGGAGTGGGGGTCATTCCGCTCACTGACACCATTCTGTTACGATGAATTGAGGATTTCAAGCAAGATCTTCTATCAAGAGAATCCCATCTAACATGGACTGCATACAATCCATTCAAGACTTTTTACTACACTAATATTTTCTTCCTACAGGAACCCACATGACTACCATCATCCCATTTCAGCAGGAAGTAACTTGGAGGATGCTATGCCCCCTTTCCCCATTATTGTCACTTAGGATAGTGTATATACCTATTTAGGGATAGCTTCCTATTGTTTATGGTTGGGATTGGAAGGAGATGTTCAGGCTTGGACACCTCTTTCAGATGACTTTAGTGTTTAATTAAGATACATAGTTAGGATGTGACATAAGCAGATTGTTGTATCTTCTTATATTTTACCTTTATGATTGTTAATTTTCGATACCTTACACTGTTAAGTTTTAATTCTCTTTTAGACTAAAAGGGGAATTGTAGGGGAAGCTGTAGCCACACCTACTTAGGGGCTGGCTACACGTGTGCCTGACCATGCTTTTGAGGGCGTGATCAAGGTGACATAGAGTGAGACTTTCATGGGACTGTGTTTTCTCTTTTGGTTTCACTTTTGTACTTGCTGGACAGACTGCTGCCACGCCGGCAGGCTAGGTTGCACTGTAAGTAAGGCTTTTCCCTATTAAATACCCTTATATTTCTACCTGACTCCGTATTGGTAATTTCCCACTATATTTGTTTGATGAAGCAAACAGCTATCAAAATACAGATAAGTCACTGAATTTTCAGGAAAACTCACTGAGATGAAAATCACTTGGGAAAGGAAACAGAAAATTTTATTTTTTTATTTACTTTTTTAAAATCAGTTCTTTTATTAATGAGATTACAATGTAATTACATCACTACCCCATTTACTTTCCTCCCTACAAATACTCCCATATACTTTCATTGTTCTCTTTCAAATATATGAACTCTTTTTTAAAATTGAATTTAATATATTCCTAAATACATGAGTAAAATGTGCCCTGTCTGTACAGTGTTACTTGTACATGCCTTTAGTCCTGACCACTTTAAAAAAAATTGTGAAACTGTGCAACATAAAAGACTCTAAATCCCGAGGCATTGTGTTTTGTCTTCAGACCTTCAGGTAAGTTCTGTCTTAGGTATTAACAAAGAAATTTGGTGAGTTTTAGGGTGGATACATGCATAGCTCCACATTCCACTGAGACCTATACATTCAGACTGTAGATTTGCTTGAACAAATCTATAGTCACTAGCCTGCACCACCCTAGCCAAAGAGGCTCTTAGATTCTCAGATTCTAAAGGATGAAGAGTTGCTCAACTTTATCGTATTTCATTTCATAGGAATAAAGTTGACCTTCCCATAAAAGAACAATATTTTGCAAAGCAAAGAACAATGTCACAGAAAAACAAAACTTGTTTGAATGTATTTTCACAAAGTATTGTGTTCTGTTCTCATGGGATATGGTACCTTCTATCAAAAATCAGAGGTAGTAGGGATTCTGCTGTCAGGGACCATAGAGCTTAACGGGAACAGAGCCAACTATATCAATAGCTATGTAGATGTTGACCCACTATGCAGCTTTGTTGAATAAGGAATAAGGGGAAAGGCATGAAATCTTACTGTGTGTCACTTTCTATCAATTTGTTCTGGAAGATACCTCGGTTAGTTTTGCCAGGTTGGAGATGAGATAGGCCCTACAAAGGAGACAATGATCATCTGGCATTAAACATGAAGAAGGCTGTGGGAATCAGGAAGAAAAGTTCTCAAGGAAGCTGTGGCCAAAGGTACTCTTGGACCTTAGGTAGAGAGGGGTCTGGGTTTTGAGGAGGACACGGGACAATAAACACACTTTGCATCTGTTGCTCATCTTACAAATCCCACTTTACCAGTTACCACATTTGCAGACATGTCCAAAAGTAGTGTTTATAAAATAAATGGAATGCTTTGCTCACAAAATGGCAAGTACATGAACTTCAAATATTACTTGACATAGGCAAGATCACAAATCATGTTATTTTCTTCTTTCTCAGTCAGAGGCCTTTTTTCTTGAGTAGGTAGGTTCTTTTGTAGTTTGACTGGAAAGTTGAGCTGAAATATGAAGCTAAGTGTGGGCTTTCCCTGGCTCAGTGCTGGCCCCACAGCAGCAATGCCCTCCCATCTATGTCCCACATGCTGTGACACACTTTTATGTCTCTCTGAACATTGCTGGTATATTTTGCACATGGATACTTGCTCTGTCTACATGCTTAGTTGTCAGCATTGCTGACAACTAAGCACAAGAATCACATTATCAACACATTGACCCTTGAAGAGGCCCTCTGTACAACACCTGTTGTTCCTGAATGTGTTCCTGAATCCATCCTTAAGACCTTATGTATCAAACGCACAGAGAACACTCAGAGATAATTAATGATTTGCTGGTTGTGTTGTCTCTGTAATTTGAAGTTGTCTGCCACAAGAATGAGTCACTTTTCCACAAATAACCTTACCACTGAGTCTGTCCCTTATGAGCCCATGAAGATTAAGGTCAATACACTCTGCTCTGTTTTCATTCTCATTATTTCTAAGCCCACATTGAGTCAAGTGAGCTTTTCTTGAGCAGATTATGTTGTACTGGGATTCTGACAGCTTTTTTTAAGCATTCAAGTTAAATAAATGAATAAATGCAAAATGCATATTGTACTTAAAAATACATGTATTCAACTGAAATCAATATTTCATATACTTACAAGCAATTTAGAGAAAGAACTAAAGTTTGTTGTAGATTTGATTCCATGATGCATAAAAATTATGGTTTATTATTCATTTGTCTTCATACTAGAATATAATCAAATAAACATTACTCATTTTTATGATAAACTTTAAATAATACAAAGATATTCATCAGGTATATTTCATAGCTGTACTGAAACTGACAGTTTTGCAAGTAAAATACAACATTGCATATAAATTATGTTACTGTTTATGTTTTATTTGAAATATTCATAATATTCATTTTGTAAATACAATATGCGATGTAGGGAAATGACAATCTTGTAATTGAACTTCGATGAAAAACTTGCCTGTTAAAATTTTAGATGAAACCAATCTTTGAATTTTAGGCGGTCAGGAAGACTTGTGCTCACTCAACTTCTTTTCTGTTTTATGAATTTCATTGTGTATGAATTTGATCCTACTTCTTGATTTCACTTTAACAAATATGCTTAATACAACACAAATAAATAAGCTTTACTCTTCATAGTCTTAAGATGCTATATGTACTCACTGCAAGATTTTTGTGTCATAGGTTCTCAATTACATTGTCATCACCTGATAATTTTAGCTTAGATAAATAAGATAATTAAAATACATCATGAATAATATTGTGTTACAAAAACTGACACAAGCTTCAGTGTGGAAGAGACTGTCATTGAAATATAAATGTATCTTATCCTACAAGGATGACACGAACTGATAATCTAGGCAATGGTGGAGAGGACAACCTAAATGCCCTTCCCCTACAATGAGACTGATGACTACTTTTTAAGTCATCCTAGAGCCCTCATCCAGTGGCTGAGGAAGCATAGGCAGACATCCACATAAATACACTGAAGTCTGGAACTTAGTTACAGAGAGGGAGGAATGAAGATCAAAGGGCTCGGTACCAGGCTGGTGAAAACCACAGAAACATCTGGCCTGTACAAGTGGCAGCACATGGACCCCAGACTGCTGTCTGTGAGGCCTGCACTGGGATGATCCAGACCCCTGAACATGGATGTCAATGAGGAGGCCTCTGCACTCTAGGGGGCCCCTGGTAGTGGATTAGTATTTTTCCCTGGTGTAAGAAGGGTCTTTGAGAGCCCATCCCACATGAAGGGATGCACTCTAGACCTGGACACATGGGGGAGGGCCTAGGTCTGGCCCAGGATGATGTGGTGGTCTTTGGGGAGCCCCTATCCAGGGCCCTACCCTGCTTGGGGTGTGGTCGGTGGATGGAGTGGGTGATAGGTCAGAAGGAGGGGGGAGGGTTGAGGAGAGGCAGAGGGGGAAGGGATTGATGTGAAACATGCTTGTCCCTAATTTGAACTAATAAAAAAATTACAAAAAAAGAGACCCACTAAACAGGGTGTAAACACAAAACAACATTTTGATTATGAAAGTGAAATTTAAAAAAAACTAAATGTATTACCTGGTTAACAAAACATGTAAGTTTAAGATTGCTTATTTAAAGAAAAATTGGAACTGGTTTGGGGATGATTTAAAAGTCTCTTTGTGAATAACAGTGCCTGATGATATGACATTAATATTCACCCTGTGCAGATCATAGGACATTCTCATTTGATAAACAATTAGTTCTTTTTTGTTTACTACTACTGCAATCAATTCTTTGGCTAGTCAAAGAATTGAGTAGGCACAGCAAATTCTAATCAAACTCCATAAACTGAGGACTACAAACCAAAGGACAAATTACTGTTATCTTTTTATTTGATTCAAACCTATTGCCATATAAAAAGCTAATTAATTACTTACAAAGTAAATGTACATTTTTAAAAAACATCAGAATACAAATTTACAAGGGACTAACAAAGTGTAAAATTTTCAGCTATTTTTCATACTATACAGAAACAAATCAAACACTAAGTCATATACATTTACTGATGTTCTTAAAAATACGTATGTGACAAAAAAAATCTTGTTTATTTAAATTCAGAGGGGTGAAAGCTGAAAGAATCAATTGTACCAAACAGTAATTTTTTATCAAAATGCTAATTAGAGTTATTTACATCCATATAAAATCTAAACTTGCTCAACTTTGAATCCCCCTTTTTGCATATAAATACTAAAGGCAGCACAGTTTGTTAGTCAATAAAAAGATAAAAATTAAAAAAAATAAGTGTGTCTTATCACTAATGATTTTATAAAACATAATCATAATGCCATCTTTATGTAAATAACAGACTGGAATGAACCTTAAAGCAAAATTATGGCCAGAGCAAAATATGATTAGAGTTTGTGGAGCATTTGAAAGGCAGCCTAATGAAATAAGATTTTTCAACCTTTCCTTCCATGTTTGCTTACATTCCTTTTCATGGAGGAAGCATGACTTCCAGATGTAAAAATCAGCTAAGTATGTAAAAATCAGCCATGTCTTGTTGGAAGATATTTATTTTCCTTTTCAGCAACTCAAACTGTAAAGAAAATGTCAAGAGAAACACAAATAAAAGTTAAAGCCAGCCTAATGTTTTACCACTAACATATTAAGGAGCGCAAGTCATTTCACCTTTGAAGACTTACCTTCCCAAGCAGATAGTAATGTTAAGAGAAAGTATTTAGTTTGTAGGAACATTGTATTGTAGGACCAGATAAACAACAATGTCATATGTAAGTTAAATTTTTGGAAATGACAGTTACAGGTTGCATAATATCTGTGATAAATTACTAAAACCACAGATCACCAAACTGGAAAGAATTTAAGTAAATAATTACATAATAATAAAAATATAATTTACAACAACATTTGATGGTGGCCGTAGTCTTTGATGTCAGTGAGGTTTGACCTTTGTGGAGTTGATAACCTGGAGAAACAAATGGTGTTCAGAAAATATGATATGATGGGAAATAAGACGTAATATATGTACTTAAAATTTTTATTGTTTATTAAATTCTCGTCAATAAGAAAGTAAGTAGACACTGGATGATGTCCACAGGTCCAACAATTACTATACGGTCAAGTATGGTTTTCTCATAAATGGTTATCATTTGTGTGCACTTCCAAGTGTTTTCTCCAGGCCGGTAGCAGAACAGCCTCATCACACTCAGGTAGCAGTTCTGGTGAGAAGACAAGAACTTTGCATTACAGTGTGAGAAGGGAACAGCAGATTTTGCAAACATCAGCTAGTAAGCTACCAAATCAGTTTGTCAGGTATACACAGAACTCTCATGAGATGGTTTGGATGAGAGTCATCCCCATAGACTCATATATTTGAATGCTTGGTCAACATGGAGTGTAACTATTAGGAAGTGTGGCCTTGATGGAGTAGGGTTGACTTTGTGGAAGGAAATGTGTCACTGGGGGTATGCTTTGCGGGTTTCAGATGTTCAAGCCAGACCCAGGTTTTCCCTCTTCCTGCTGTCTTGGGATTCAGAGATAGAACTCTCAGCTACCTCTCCAACACTATGTCTGCCCATGTGCTACCATGCTTTCCACCATGATGATAATGAACTAAGCCTCTGACCAGTAATCCAGCCCCAGAAAAAGTTTTCCTTTATGAGATTTGCTCTGGCTATGGTGTTTTTTCACAGCAATAAAATTCCAAATAAGACACTGTATTTAAAAGGGGCTAACTTTTCTGTAAAGCATGTTTTCCACCTTAATTGGACATAAAGGTCTTTTTTCTCACACTAATAACGACTGCACGTATGTGAGTTGAGTTTGCCATCACATATATTCATGTGCTTCCACCGAGGACATGACACGAACAAAGAATGCTGTGATTTAGACTGTGATTTATCTGATCTGATTCTCTCTGCATGGAAATGGAGCAAATTAGCTTACTGAAATCTATAATATCATACAGGAGTAAAACAGGCAAGAAATAAGCTCATTAGTCCAAGCACCTTTTTTAACAGATGAAAAAATGCAGTGTTTGTTACAATATGAATAATGCTAAAAGTGCTTATGAGAGTAATTGGTTGACTTGTAATGAATTTGTTTTTATTTAGCTTTCACATGAAATGAATTACTAGTTAACACAATGTAATATTCAAGATAAAATGGACTTACACATCTGTATCTTATGTTAGTAAATGAGTTGAATATTTTTCATTGTAACTAGAAAATATTGTAGTTGTCCAAAGCTCCTAATCTTCATATATTAATTACATATTAATAACTCATGAAATGAATGTAACATATATTTACAATGTCTCTGAAACAGCACATTATGGAAGCATTCATTTTTTCACAAATATCAATCTTTGCATATTTATAAATCTGTCATATAGAACAGAAAACTTTTGAAATCACTAATTAGTCATATATTTTAATTTTAGGAATGTTTTGGAAATGTTATCAACTTATTTTCCTGCAATAGGCAAAAGATACCAACATTAACTTTACCCAGCAATCAATGAAATAGCATGTAGATATTGTTTGTTGTGAACCTGTTTAGCTTATGAATGTTAATCTATATTTATAAACCTGGTCCTCAATAAGCTTAGGAACTTCTTCTGGATTTCATAAAATCTGTGTCAATTCTTCTCCTGAGAATCTGGATCACAAAAGTCAGTAAAACTTAAAAAATCTTAAGCAAATAACTCTATTATATATGGAATAGAAAAACTATAGTCAAAGCTGTAATATTTGCAAATCTTGGTATATTTATCTATGAATCATGACAAGAGGCTCTTTCTGAAGCTGTGAAAGGATTGGTTTTTGGTTTTTCTCTGGGGACAGAGAAAACTAAGATATGAAATGAATGGTTTAAGAAAAGACACAGGCAGGAGCCAGTGGGGATGTATTTAGTAAACAGAGGATTTCAGGTTGGAGAATTTTGATGCTCTGAGGTCAACAGCACTGATGGCCAGATTACTTTACATGTTGAAATTCTTATTAGGAACCACTAAGATATTAGGAAAATGAACACAAATTTTTATTTCTTAAGAAATATCTCATTCAACTGTAATACTCCCCCTATTGGTATGATCACCCTACCTGACAAGAAGCCGCATGACAGGAGAGATGATTTATTTTGCCTCGGGAACTGACAGGGAAGTAAAATGATGGGTGAGGTATGACAGAATTCATAGCTGTGGGCATTCAGGGTGAGCACTTCTGTCTTGGTAGAACAGGCTGTGGTGAGACAGGATGGTGAGACAGGAAGCAGGCACTGCTAGAAAACCTGTCTCACCTCCCAGTGTCTCATGGTCTCCAGCTATGCCAAAGGTCTTCAAGGGTTCATAAACTCACCAAACAGGACCAAAAAGTGTTCAAATACAAGATTATATGAGGAACATTTTACCCACACACACGTGAATAAATATATCATTACAACCTGGAGATTTTATTAATGTTGCCTGAACACATATGTTTTTAGGGCTGACCATTTGGTATTGAAAATTCATTTAGGGGGTTCACTTGCTATGAAGACCAATTCTCCCTCTCTCAACAGCTGTCCTGGCATTATTCATTGAAGGGTGGGGTCTCTCATGAGTTTTCCATCATTCATGCTGGCCTGTCAGCTGTTATTGTCAGCGTTCCTATCTTGTTTAAGTTGCCATATTGCTGAGGTATCACTTTGAAGGTTCCTGTCATATCTAGAAGGCATGATCTCACAGCAGCGTTCTTCTGCATTGCCCTTTAGTTTTACTTCCTTATGCTGCTGTGTCATATTTTAGAACTTGTAATATGTAAATGCTAACCAATGCTCATTCCTACTGCAATCATGAACACTTTGCCTATTTAAGGAAATTTCTTCTTTACAAGATCCCACAAAGAGGTTTACTTCTTGGAGACAGAATATAGAAACACACAAGATATTCACAAAGAATGATGGATATATTTTGTATGTCTCCCTGTTATTCATAAGCCTTACTTCTGCAGGAATAGCATCCAGAAGAAACATTGGGGAAGAGATTATAATAGATTCATGCTCATTGTTTCAGAAGAGCTTGCTACTCTTCTTTTCTCACATTAGACTATGAATGTCTATAGTAAAAAGGACCACTGTTGATATCTATGTTTCTAGAATCTGGCACTTGTGGAAAGTACATATGGCACAAACACATATCTAGATCTTCTTCAAGAAAATGCTAGAGAGGTTCTCATAATCCTTATGCAACAACGTCCACATTCTGTCCAATAGTCTGCCAGCAGGCACTCAGTCTTAAGAGTGGTAAGCTTGGCAATAGACAGATTCTTCCACTCTACATGGGGAAAGTCTTGAGAGCAGCCTGTAAAAAGGGGATTTGATCCCCCGATTTTATCTCTTATGAGTGCCTGCTCTATCCGAGGTGGCAAGTGTTCCATACTGGAACTTATTGCTGTCATTAGTCTAAGCTATCCTCTTGTGGCTCCTGAATTTAGGTGTGCTTGTGTTCCTAATGTTCACTTTGAGGATTTGATGACCTCATTCAAGTCTAATTAGTGTACTGCTCTAGCATTGCTAGCATGTTGTTGATACATATAAAGCAGATTTTAATGTCCATTCTCACTCACTTGCTGTTGCATACATTGTATATTTTCCAGATGTCCACATAAGTGACATAGGTGGCTAGATTAGTCAGAAGTAAAAACGTGTTTATGAAGAGTAATTTATGTTAGGGAAAATAGTTTACAAAAAAAGGGAAGACAGTGGGATTAGCTCAGCTAAGGGAGTTAAAAAGAACACTTCGCTAAAATGTTTACTCACTCAGTGATTCAAATGAAAGTATAAGATGTCATTTTCAAGATTTTAAAGACAAGAATTGAGAAAAATACAAAGGAATCATTCAAATTCAATATGATACCGGTTATAAAATAATGATGACTAATGAAAGTGTGGCTAGATTTTAAATCCATTGATGTTTCTAGTTACAATTCCCTTCACAGTTGCAAAATAATACAGATATCCCTTCTCTTGATTTCTTTTGAATATACTCACTTTATTCAAACAGCCATTTCTTTTAATACCTTGCTAAAATTAAAGATAAACAGACATCACAGCAAGCAGGGGACAGTTGCTTCCACTGGGGAAGTCTTCTGTGAGGATGCTTTGGAAACTGTAGGCTCAACCCATCTGCATCCTGATGATCTTTAGCTGTGGTCCAGGAGGATGACACTGGTGGAGGTCCAGCAGGCCTTTGAGAGCATCGGCCAGCAGCAAGCACTGACAGGTGTGAGTTCAGCCACAGTAACAGAAGTTCAATGATCACTGAAGCCAGGGCCACAAAGTCCTCTTGTGCATGGATATCAGTGCAGACTCCTGAGATGCTGTGTCTGTCTCAGGAGCATGGCCATCTGGTTATAGGAGCCACTCCCGGAGTTTCAATTTTTTGAATCATCTCATTGTGTGGTAGCTTTGCACTATCAGGGCTCACATCTTACAGCTGGTTCACAAATGTATCAGTGCCACCTTAGGGTTATTTATTTAGCATATCAAAGTCTTTCTTGGGCTTGTCTCCAATCTGAACTGCCTTGCGGAAGACTCTTTTCTTAGAGGCATTTCATTATTCCAAGTCACTGAAAATGGTATTCAAGATGCAGAAAATCATTTCCCTTGTGTTATTAATAATGAGTCATCAAAAATGGACAAATTTGGGAGTGGGTTTGTTGTCAGTATATGGAGAAGTGATGAAGGGAAATGGTAGATATAATAAAATATTGTATATGTGAATAAAATTTTTAAATTCCTTAAATGCAAAAAATGCATTCCATTTTACTTACACAGTACACTTTCCCTGTTTGACATTTTTAAAAAGGATATAGTTTCATTAATGCCCGGAGGAGAACAGTGAGCATTACAATAAACTACATGCCCCAATATGAAGGATTAGTGCTATCAGAAACCACAAACTTAGCAAGTGCTCTTTACAGGTTATGTCGGTGACATTATCAATTAGAAATAATACATATTGCTACCCATCCTATTTCTTTCCCATATATTTCTCTTCCTTGCCTTCAAATATATGTTGATATTTAGGGAACAACTTTACAGTCAGGCCATCCTATTGCCTCCCTCTTTGTCTACTAAGGATTAAACATAAGTTATGAGGTTTAGCCTATAGGTGACTTACACAGCAGTTCAAGGGAAAAATAACTTTTAATAAAGTTTTGATCCTGTACTTGTTTTCCCAAGGCACAATATAGCTGTTATTTATAGTTTCACTGAAAAAGCTAGGGGTGAATTTTCAGCATTTCGTGTAACTAGCTTTCTGCTTGGGAAGCCAACATTATATTCTGAAACCAGCTAAGAATTTGTCTCTGACAGCAATATTTTTAAAGGAGAGGAAAATCTTTTTGAGAAATCCATAATTAAGCAATAACAAAGCTGGTATGAAGCCAATTGCAGTTTTGTAAAATAAACAGTTTTTTACTACACTAGAAAGGGAGTTTATCCTTCATAGTTGAGCAAAATCCAAGCAGAGTCAGGTTAAAAGTCTTCAATGAGGCTCTTCACTAATAAATATGTAAATATTCTTCTAAGACTAGACAAGGAAATCCTTGTGTGGCAGTTCAGGATACACATAAATATGTGCCACCATTTGTTTTTCTTGTTTTTGTTTTTGTTTTTTTTTTTGAAACACAATTAATTCTTGTGAATGTCTTGAAAACATTAACCATTTTCTGTGTGGACTTCATTCTCTAATTAGTTCAAGACTTCTATCATTGTAATGGCTATCTGGAATTATCTTCAGATTAGTAATATTCTTCCATTCAAAGTTTTTTGATTTGCCCATAGGAGATATTATTCACTCTTGTTCAACATAGGTTCCCACTTGTACCTCCTGAGATTCACTATCTTTGCCTCAAAATTGCAATGGCTTTTCCCTTTATCTGATCATAGAGACCATTTTCCCTAGGTGTTTTGCACACTTCTTCCATAGGCAAATGCCTTCTGGGGCTGAGGATGAACTAAATATTTTTTTAAATTTATTTTTATTTAAATTAGAAACAAGTCTGCTTCACATGAACTAAATCATTTTTAAATGTCAAGTTTAATTTTCTTTGCAAGTTTCACTCATATATACAATTTATCTTAGATAATCCCTTTTGGAGTATCTATTTACACTATTTTACTTCAATTTTGTAGAGAAATTCCATATAAATGCAACAGCCTTTTGTGAGTAACCATGCACTATATCTCATAATATATTGTCTTTTATTACCCACCATGATTAGTAGAGACATTATTTTGAGCTATGCCCCTGGATCCATATAACAATTTCATTTTTTTCTGGTAGGGAATGTACAACACACTCATTCTTACCAATGAATTTTAGTCATAACTGTCTTGACATTTCCATGATGTGTCCATCATAGTTCAGGACCTATCTTGGTCTTTATTGCTTGATAGTAGATATTCTCTGTGATGTCCATGTATCATGACATCTACCCTAGATCACAATTTGGAATCGAGAATTATAAACACTTAGTAGAAAAAATTTCTGTTGTTCACAAACATGTGTATTGGTTATACCCTAGGATTATCTTTAAACTTCTGCTATGCTTGATTATGAATACACTGTTTTGTGCGTCAGCTGAGTCTCCTTAAATGAATCTATCATGAAATCATTCTTCCTCAAAGCAAACTGGCAGTCTGGCGTTGCAGTGTTTTTAAGTTTATCCAAAAGGAAGTTATGCCAAATACAGTGGTACAATAATTTTCACACAAATCTTTGATAATTTACCATTTCTTCTCTTTCAGATGAGATCACTGTTATTGTAAAAAAAATTTCATAGGCTTTTCTTACAGTTTTGTTTACATGTCTTTCTGAATGAATTATATTCTTTTCTAATTTCTAACAAGAATTCTGCAGACTTCCAAAGACCATTAGATATTGCTGTTTATACAATAATTTTGATATAAAACAACTTGGAATTTTAAGTAATAATGTCTCTAAATAGAACTTTGATAGCATATAATAGTTTATCTTATTAAATGTATAATTTATAATTTTTTGAGCTTCTGTATGAGAAAAATGCAATGTAAGCTATTGAAAGTTCTGGTGAAAAAAATTTCACTAAAAGACGAAAAATAACTATAAGAAAAATAACTAACTGATGCTGGGGATTCAATTAAAGAGTCTATACATTCCACTTTAAAGAAACAAATTCCAAAGTATCATGAAGTTTGGAACTACGGGAAAGAACTTAGGTAGGTATCTTGGTCTGAGTTCTTAATACTCTGAAGAGAGACCATGACCATGGCAACTCTTGAAAAGAAAACATTTAATTGGGGTGACTTACAGTTTCAGAGGTTCAGTCCATTATGATCATGATGGGGAGCATGGCGGTGTGCAGGTAAATATGGTGCTGGCTACAACTTGAGCAGAAGGCTGCAGGAAGTAGACTGTCACACTGAAACAAGCTTGAACATAAAGACATCAAATTCCACCCCCAACGTGATACACTTCCTCCAGCAAGGCCACACCTCTTAATAGTGCCACAACCTTTGAGCACCATTGTCTTTCAAACCACCACGTGGCTATAGGGTATATATTTATATTTCTGAAGGATTTCATTCCATTTGAAGGTGCTCATTTGAAACTTCAATTATATTCACTACAAACTTTAAGACATCTTTCATCAGAAAATTGATGTGACTAGGATTTTTTTCAGGCATTTTTCTTTAGTAACAATGACTAGGAAACTGAAAGGAGTTTGAGTTTATAGGCAAATGCTAGGTCCTCTTGATGTGAAATTATTGTCTTTTGTACTCTACTCTAAATTTTGCCTAACTTTGCTGATCAGTCATTGAGTTCTTAAATTTCTGGTAAGCCAATATTTTATAAACTACTGGGATGTCCCACAATGATTATCAATGTCATATTACAGCTTGACATGAAAAAAGGTACCCAAATATTTGATCTATCATAATTTTGATTGTGTATCTGAAATGATTTGAGAAAATTTACATGTGAAATGATAGAATAAAATAAACCCCACCCCCTAGTGTGTCAGTTAAAACTCCAGACTCAAAGGAATTCAAGTTAGGTAACCAGTCTTGTCTGATTATGTAAACAAAGACATCTGCCTGGATTTTCCTGTCTTCTAATGAACTAAATTATTGTTTTTGAGCAGCAAGCTGAATATTTAGTTTTCTGAAATGAAGCTACACTACTGTCTTTTTCAAGGGCTACAGCTTGGTTTCCAGCAATTTTACCCATGGAGCCATCCCACTAGACACAATTTTCATCTCAAATTTGTAATATTCCATGGAGTTTGCATAAATTAGAATACACAGAATGCTAGATGCTTAGACTGTATAATACTACTGGCTCTTGTCTAATATCATATTCTTAGAAATGATGCAAAAGGAATTATACGGAAGAAATACAAGTCATAAATGAGTCTTCATATCCTTTCTGTATCCTCCATAGTTGTATGACCCAAAATCTGGTTATTGTGTATAAACTATCTTTTTATGTTATACATGTGACCCACAGGTTGCCAAATTATCAAGTTGTAAATGGTTAGGAACTTTGTATTTTATATGGCATAGCTTGAACAAAATGCTATCAATTGAAGCTGTGCACTCACATTCTTCAACTGAACATTTTTGTGCTATGGTGCTAAAGTATTAATAAAACAATACTCCTCTCAACGTCACTGAAGAGAAGGGCATGCCAATCCACAGGTGGACACAGCAAGTTACACAGTATGTTGGCTTCTTTGGTGTTTCTTTTCCTTCTGTGAGCTAACAGTAAGCTATGAATTGGCATCCATTAGTGAGTGACTTCATAATAAACAGATGTAAGACAAAAGCTCTCATTCTTTCAAGAACCACTCCTGATGAAACACTGGTATACTGCTTCACACTTAAGCACATCAGTGCCTCACACTGTTGTTAGTGATCCTTCTCACACTGTCATAAATGGCAGCAGTGTTCTCACAGAGCACGTTACTTCAAATACATTTTTACTACTATCTCCTTTGGTTTCTGTCCTGTGACAGAGCAGATCATCATGGCCATTTTCATGCAGCCATTCACTTCTTTAACTGTTCTGTGTTGCCATGGTATATAAAAAATTATGTAAAGTGCAATTATCTTCAATAAACATTTGTTCTTTTTTTCTCCTTTAAAAAAATTGTTTTCAGAGAGAAAAAAAAAAGACAGTTTAAGAAAAATGGCTTTCATTTTAGTGATGGTTCCAACCTGTGTTTAAGCTTTTCTTTTCACAGGGTTCATATTTTAATTCATATTAAATGTAGTTCAATTAGAGAATTTATTGTTGTTCCTGGAGAAAAAAAATAAACCTAAAATGACATAGCCATAATCATGCCAAAGTATCTTAATGGGAAGACATGTGTATTGAATTCATTATTTTTAAATATTCACAAACAATTTACAGTCTTTGAGAGTGGGTTCTTTGCTGTTTTTAATTACCTTTTTGTTTGGAATTTGTTTGCTGTGTGAAACCAGCAGTACAGCATTCGTAGATATCTGTGCACTGACTGTACATGCCAGTATCATTAGATTGGCATGTAAAGACGGGGGAGGGTTGACACAGGCCAGCTAGGCAAGAATTGACTTGCACACATAATAGCTATTACAAATTTATGAAGGTTAGATTTTTTTCAGACATTGACTTATGTGAGTGGTAAAGCCAAAATATAGAGATTGACTCACTCTATATGACCAGAGATTTGTATGTGAGTCTCATGTTGATTACATGACTAGAATAAACAAATGGCTAGTCCTCTCTAAGAAACTGAAATACAGTTTTGAGACATACAGAAACAGATCTTGCCAAACAATGATAATATGTATATGATCGATTGGAGCCTATATAAATTGCTAATAAGGATGCAAAACACTACTACAACTTTGGAAAACAGCATTTCATGTTTTATTAAGTTAAAAGAAACATAACATACTATCCTTCCTATGCTGTTTACCCAGGAGAAAACAAAAAGTTATCTACCAAAAGACAAATATTGGTTGCAATAAGGCTATTTACGTGCAAAAATTGAAACAAGGCAAATAAATGTTCCTTAACCAATGACTGAAACACTGTTGACATTGTGGTGATTTGAATGAGAATGACTCCCACAGGCTCCTTTATTTGAACATATGTTACTGGGTTGGTAGATTGTTTGGGATTGGTTAAGAGGTCTGACTCGGGTGGAGAGGACATGGCACTGTTTCAAAACTCCATGGCCTTCCTGGTGTCTCTCTCCCTCTTTCCCTAGGGGTTCTGTCTCAGAAAGTGAGCTCTCCATACAGGTCCAATGCCACCCCAGCTTATCTGTTGCCATGCTTCCCATTCTGAGTCAAGGACTCTAACCTCTGAAACCACAGGCCCTGACTATGAGTTGTTTTGGTTATGATACTTTGTCACAGAAATAGAAAAATAATTAATACAAAAAATGTAGGAGGAAGTAAGCTATTGTTGTGATAGGCCTGATCATACTGTGGTTTTGTGTTTGTTTATTTTGTTTTATTTATTTTTGTTTTTGTGGGGAGGGGAACCAAGTAAATGGTTGAATGGTATAAATGGTGATCATAGGGCCATCCTAGTAAAAGTTGGGAGGACAGTCCTGCTGAGAGAATTGTGAACTATGAGGGCCCAACTCAACAAGATTAAGGAGACAAGAATGTTAGCAACTCGGCTAGAGATCATTCTTAATGTATTTTGGTAGACAAGACAGTATGTCTGCTTTCTACCCTTGGACTAAAAATCTGCCTAAGGATAAACAGAAAAATATTGTATTGATTGCTGTTGTAGGGGAGATTTCAAGATACCCTAATAATGATTGTGCCACCTGGTTTTCACAATTCCTCCAATGCAGATCTACAATGAAAAAGAGCAAGCAGGGCAAATTTAATTAAAATGTATAGTATAACATAAAAAGAGTAACAGAAAATTTAATGTTAGAGGCAAGGCTTTTGCTTCAAGAGATGGAAAGATTAACATAAAACCTGCTCTGAAACTAAACAAAGGGAGGGGGCCCTTTGGGTAAGACTTCACCCAGCTAATCTTTCTACCTGTAAAAAGAAAAGTCTTGAGGAATATTTGCCCCCCATAAAGCAACAAGTAAAAAGAGGTTCTGTGAATGTGATTCCATGGTGCCAGCCTACACCCCAAGTACACAGCTGAACTTCCTAGTGTTATACACTTCATTCTGGCATTAGAGTCATGATGGTACAAGAAGTAAATGTTTTGTGGAATCTTTCTCTGCAATCAAGCTGTGCCACTCAGGCCAGGTATAGGGAAAGGGAATTCCTTCCTGGAGGAAATGCCATTTGAAAAGGTAATCCTGAATTGTAGTGGAGACCCCAAGTTAAGTTCTATAGTCAGAGCCTGGGATAAGTCTGAGATGGAGCTGGCCCATATTCCAGGCTAAGAACACTCCAGCATTTGCAGGAAAGCTTGGCTAGAGCATGTAGGATGATGGGTACCTCATGTAGCCTTCAGGCAGCACCATCTCCCCTTCTGATTGGCTTTCGTAATCACTAGGCTTCTACAGCAGCAGGAACTTTTTTTCATAGTTGTGTGATGTACTGCATTAGGGAAGAATTTGTGGTTGTTGTTTATTTGTTTAAGATTTTCATGTTTGAGTAACAATTTGAAACAATCTTTACTTGATACAGAAATAAATGATAAACAAGAAATGAATTCTACATAAGGTACAAGATAAAGTCTGTGGCCAGTTGATAATACTGGAAGGCCTTCAATCATATTACTAATTTGATTCTCCCTGGAAATTACAAAGAATCAGAGAGAAAAATTTTACTTTTTGAATTTTGCAACAAATTTTATATGCATTATTTCATCTATTGTTTTCAAATGGTAATTGTTGCATAAAAATCTCCAAAAGTATATGATATTACATGTATTGTGTTTGTGTGAGTGTGTGTGTGTCTGTGTGTGTGTGTGTACATGGTTTTCTGTCTTTTTCTAGCAATGGACCTCTGAGCCACACTGAAGTTCTACTTAAACTTTCAATATTAAGAAAATATTAGTCTTATATATAATGGCTATATAATAATCCATTTATCCCAAATAATCTTTATTTGATAATTTTGAAATATGCTTTGGATTTTAGCATTACTGCTCATTGTATTTAAAGTGTCACTTTTATTAAAATTGAACTCAAAATCAAAACTGTATTTTTTGTAATTTTATTGCCAAAGTTTACTGACAAACATGTTAAAATGGTGTTTCTAGGTGAAAAAAGTAATTCATGTTTAAGAAACAAAATATCTTCAGATATATGTTTACATTATATAATCTGTTTAAAGTTTTATCACACACCTTTGAAAGGCCATCTCCTGTCAATTTTTTATTCTTTTTTTAAAGATGTATTTATTTATTTATTTACTTATTTATTTATTATGAATAGAGTTTTCTGTCTGCATGTATACCTGTAAGCCAGAAGAGGGCACCATATCTTATTACAGATGGCTCTGCACCATCATGTGGTTGCTGGGAATTGAACTCAGGACCTCTGGAAGAGCAGCTAGTGTTAACCATGAGCCATCTCTCCATGCCCCAGAAGTCATTTGGTACTGGATTTTATTTGTTCTGACCATCTGATCATCATGGTAGAAATGACAGTACCCAGGAGGGAGGCTCTGAGGAAGACTAGAGACACCAAAATAAACACTGCAGACAGGCCGCTAGAACAGCGCAGGAAGACAGGTTCTGTGGCAGCTGGGCAGCTGCCCAATCAGATATTCTCTCTTCTCAAGTCAAAGTCTTAATCACAATAGTAATTTTTTTAAAAGTTTCCCAGCCAGTTACTGTGAGAATTCCAGTCGCCCATGAACCAAAACATAGGACAAGAGGAAGGGAATTCAGAGTTAACTTGAAATTTCCAGTAAACACCAAGTAAGGGCTTAAAAACTCACACCAGCAGAGAAACCCACAGCACACAACAGGAGTCCCAGAAATATCTTCCAGGAAGATTACTGCTATAGAGCCAGCAGACGCAGCAGAAGTAGGAGCTTACCCCCCAGAGACCACTTAGGCCTCCTGATGCAAATCCCTGTTGTTCGGATCTTGTCTTCCTGTCCATTTTAAGGAATGTATTTTATTACCACTACATATACTCACTACCATAGACCTCAAAACTTATTCTTTCATTTTATTTATTTCTTGTGAATGTTCTAGTTTGAATACAAATGTCCTCTAAATGTCAGGGTGCTGAATAATTTGGCCCAGAGTGGTGCTGTTGAGAGTATATACAATATTTTAGAGAAAAAAGTTGAAGAGAAGAGAGCTTACTGTTTGTGACTCTTTAAAGGAGGTGGTAAGACTTTGGATATACTGCCTCTTATCTGACTCACAGATCCCAGCACTAAGGATTATCTTGCTATGTGTTCCAAAGCAATGGAACCTATCAATTACAGACAGAAATTCCCAAAGTGAAATCTAAAAATGATATGACAGATTTTCAAGATCCCTCATGGAAGGCCTCACCCTCCCTGGGGAGCAGAAAGTAGATAGGATAGGGGGTTAGTAGGGTGCAGGGAAGGAGGGGATGGGGGAAACTAGGATTGGCATATATAACAAGCTTGTTTCTAATTTAAATTTTAAAAATCTGAAAAGAAAAAACTTAATAAGTAAAAGTTTATTTAAATTTACACTAAGAAGAACAAAATAACCCTTAGCACCCCCTCATATAAGTTATCTCAAGTATTTCTTATTATTATAGAAAGCTTACTAGTATATGCTTGTGCAGTCGAATGTACAGAAAGTTATAAGCAACTCAGAAGCTAGAAACTATAAGAGAAAATAGGAATATTTCAATAAAAACACGAAGTGTAATGAGATGAGTATCTACTCAAAGTGCAGACCCATTCCTCAGAGTGGAACCTCATCTGAAACCCTGTCTTTGCAGAGGTTGTTCCCTGAGTCATAGTGCATGGGAATGATCTCTGAATGTACTAGCTGGTGTGAAAAAATGAGCATGACATTACCTCAGAGTAAAGGGTTGGGATAAGATATTCCAATAAAATGGTCCAATAAAATAGCTGAAGTAGCTATCCTAATATCTACCAAATTAGACTTCAAACTAAAATCAATCAAAAGAGATGAAGAAGGTCATTTCATACTTATCACAGGAAAAATCCATCAGGAAGAAGTCTCAATTCTAAAAATCTATGCCCCAAATACAAAGGCACCAACATTCGTAAAAGAAACATTATTAAAACTCAAATCACAAATAAGACCTCACACAGTTCAGTGGGAGACCTTAACATCCCACTCTTACCACAGGACAGGACCACCAGACAGAAATGTAACAAAGAGACAAAGGAACTAACAGAAGTTATGACCCAACTGGGTTTAACAGACATCTATAGAACTTTCTATCCAAACACAAAAGAATATACCTTCTTTTCAGCATCACATGGAACCTTCTCTAAAATCAACCACATACTAGGCAACATAGCAAACCTCAACAGGTACAAAAAAATTAGAATAAGACTATAGTGGGAAATTACCAATACGGAGTCAGGTAGAAATATAAGGGTATTTAATAGGGAAAAGCCTTACTTACAGAGCAACCTAGCCAGCCGGCGTGGCAGCAGTCTGTACTGCAAGTACAAAAGTGAAACTGAAAGAGAAAGTCCCCTGAAAGTCCCACACTATGTCACCCTGACAACGCCCTCACAAGCATGGTCAGGCACACCTGTAGCCAGCCCCTAAGTAGGCGTGGTTACAGCTTCCCCTACAATTTCTCTTTTAGTCTAAAAGAGGATTAAAACTTAACGTGTAAAGTATCCAAAATTAACAATCATAAATGTAAAATATAAGAAGATACAACAATCTGCTTATGTCACATCCTTACTATCTATTTTAACTAAACCCTAAAGTCCATCTGAAAGAGGTGTTCAAGCCTGAACACCTCCTTCCAATCCCTACCATAAACAATAGGAAGCTATCCCTAACTAGGTATATACACTATCCTAAGTGACAACAATGGGGAAAGGGGGCATAGCATCCTCCAAGTTACTTCCTGCTGAAATGGGATGATGATAGTCATGTGTGGTCCTGTAGAAAGAAAATATTAGTGTAGTAAAAGTCTTGAATGGATTGTATCCAGTCCATGTTAGATGGGATTCTCTTGATAGAAGATCTCACTTGAAATCTTCAACTTGATTGAAGTCAGTACCCAAACCTCTGGCTGGAATGTCAGTTGAAATGGAGCAAGTTGGATCCAGTGCAGTCGAGGAGGTGTGGCCCATTTTCTTTCCAGGGTGTCCAGGGATTCCTGGCAGGCAGATCTTCCTTGTCTGTGTAGGTCTCAAACATAAACAGTTAGCAGAGAAATGTTTGCTTGTGTATGTACACATGCTGGGGAATGCAACCATGAAAGCATAACAATCATGAGAGGGTGTACACCTTGAAAGAAAGATCCAAGAAAAGAAAAAGACAGTCCCCAAATTCTTTTTTTATTCTGTATTACATCAATTGGCTTCTTGATACAATACAGAAACTCTAAATTTTAGTTAAATGATGTGCTTAGATTTTAGAAGAGGAAGCCCAAATCCACGTCTAAATCCAGCACTGGTTTAATTGAATAAGGACTAGGAAATGAAGAGAAATAGAGTTCTCTGAGAGACAGCTGTAAAGTTTACCGTATGACACATTCCTTTTGTTTGATGGTTATAGCTACCTTCTCTTCTTAAGTATCTACCCATGCAGTGTCCTTTGCCTTCAGGAGATGAGTTTTCCTGTGAAGGTAAAATCAAAACACTTCCCTTTCCTTTGGGGGGTTTCTACTTAGTTTATGAGATATACCTTAGTAGAATACCTGTCATTTGTCCTCGTTGAGAGGTTTTTCCTTTTCTACTCAAATCTTGATCAACTTTGATGGTATCCAAAGTTTTTCTTCTCCTGTAGAAACCAGTGCAAAACCCCTAACCCAATGTAACACATGTCCTGGTTTCCATTCAGATGTTAGTACATCTTTGAAGTATACTGGTTGATTCAGTTCAGCAGTTTTTTCTGTAGTCCAGTGTCTTTTTGCAGCTATTTGTCCTTTTTCATTGGCATTAAGAAAGTTTGGTGTCAATAAAGCATTATGCAACCTATATTTGGGGGTTTTTGTTCCCCCATTCTGTTTATGGCGCATCTCCTTTAGTGTTCTATTAGATCTCTCAACTACTACCTGTCCTGTAGGTTTATGTGGTATACTGGTCACATGCTTTATGTTACAAAATCTGAAAAACTGTTCCAATTTGCTGGAGACATTTGCTGGAGCATTGTCAAGTTTTTATTTGTGCAGGTATACCCATAATGGCCATTACCTCTAATATGTGTCGTAACAGAATTGGCCTTTTCAGAGCTAAGAGCAGTGGCCATTGAAACTCTGAAAATGTGTCTATAGTATGGTGTACATATTTTAAATTTCCAAATTCTGGAAAGTGAACACATCCATTTGGCAAATTTCATTTCTATGTATACCCTTGGGATTACTGCCTGCTGGTAATGGAACTTGATTATAGAATGAACAGGTAGGGCAGTTTTTTACTATCTCCTTGACTTGTTGCCATGTGATGGAAAACTCCGTTTTTAAACCTTTGCTGTTTACATGGTGTTTTCAGTGAAATTCTGAGGCTTCTAGCACACTGATTATAAAGGGTTTCCTTGTATGTCTCTGGTCGATCTACATTCACTGGTCCAATGTCAGCCCTTACCACGTCTTCTCCATAAACCCAAAGGTGGTGGCCTTTTGTATGAGGCATTGTTAAATTCCCATGTCTATAATTTCTCTTAATATGTCCCATTCTGCCACAGCTGAAACATCTAGGTTCTTGACGCTTCCATGGTCTTCTGGGGTGGGCTCGTCCTACATGAAGTCCTGGTTTATAGTAGTGATGAACCCTGGTCTCTTGGTACCTATATCGATCCCTGTAAGGTATTTCTCCTTCCCAAGCCCTTCCGTCATCATCTCTGGAACTCTTAATCTCCTGCTGCCTTTTGAAACTTCTTGGGATAGCTTCTCCTGCCCAGACTCCAGCATCTTGCACATGACAGTCAATGTGGGCTTTATGCAAAACCCATTCTTTTAGCAGAGCTTATCTGATTTTTAAAGGCAAAAGTATTCTTTTGCATATTGGGTTTGCATTGTCATAAGCTATTGTATACACAATCGAATGTCTTACTGCTAGATCTGTTACTTGTAATTCTACTGCCCTGGTCAACCTGTCTCAGAAGTCCTGGAATAGTTCTGTTGTTCCCTGTTCTATTTTGGTATAAGCTTCCAGTCATTCCCCTGGCTCATGAACCTTATCCCAGGAGTTTAGTGCTGCTTTCTTGCATAGGGACAGTATATGGTCATCATATTCAGCCTGAACCTGTGGGTCAGCATAAATACCCTCACCCAGAATCTTCTCCAGAGGAGTGTCATAACAATCCTTAATGGCTTGACTTCAAGAAGCTTCCCTTCCTCCCTTATTAATGACTTCCACTGGATTTGACAAGAATTCTCAAGGACAGCTGAAACCAGTGTTACCCAATCTGTGGGTGTCACCCTGTTTAAGGTTGCCCATGAGTGTAATAGCTGTTTTACGTATGGTCTATGAAGACCATATAAGACAACAGATTCTTTAATATGCTTAAGATCCTTCAGCTGTAGTGGTTGCCATACATAAGCCACCCATCCCTGGGGGTGTTTTTTAGTTGGTGGCTTTTCTACCATTGTTGGAGGGTAGATCAATGGTGTACGCATAACGACTTTAGAATGATCAATATGCCTCGGATTGGAGTGATTCTGTCTCTGAATCCTCCCAATATTCTTGAGTCTAGTAATGATACCCTCATGAAAAGTTTCAATCTCCTTAATCATAAAAGATTCCAAGCATGTTAGTGAATCTGTAAATTGCTCTAACTGCTCCTCTACACGTTTTTCTAGGTCTTTAATATCCTTAGGCAGCATCTGGATGGTATGGAAACTGCCTTCTAGGTATTGGAGTCTAGACACAAGGTCATGATTTGCTGATTTTGAGTCCTCAGCAATTGACTGTATGGACCTATGTAATCTGTCAGCCCTGTACTGTAAATTATCTTCCAAACATTCAAATCTAGACTCAAATTTGTTATCTGCTACCTTGGATGCTTCAATAATTGATTGAATGGCATTGTCCAATTCTTCAACCCTATCCTGGGTATCTTGCACCCTTGCATCTAATTTCTGGGTAACATTGCCTATATGAGTTTCTAGCTGGCTACAGATATTCTTTAGCTCATCACAGTCTTCTGATAGCCTAGCCTCTAATGCCTCAGACATGGCATAAATGTGCTGAATCTCATCTTGGGTAACAGACAGTTCTGTCTTTAGCATATTGGACACAGAGACAAGCTTATTATCCAATTTCTGTTCCACTTGCTGCACAATTGTGGTATGACCTAATCTGTTCTCCAAAACCTCATTATGTAAAGCTGTTATTTCCTGCAAACAGGTGGTGAGGTTATCTCTGTCCCTCTTCCTGAGTCCTCTGGCTAATAGTATTATTTGTACCAGCAAGCTAACTGCCATTTAGGCCAGTAATTGGCAGATTAGCATCCCCCTCAAACAGTGAATTCACGTAATAAGCAAAAATATTACCAATTTTAGCAAATGATAAATATTCTGCCATAATTTTACCTGATTTCTACTCCAGATACAGTACCTATCTTTGACCAGTGCATGGCACAGGTGTTCAGTTAGTCTTCGGAGTTTGGAAGTGGTGGGTGGCAGCTGTGGAGAGAGGTCACAAAAGCGGCTGCGCTTATCTTAGAGAGTATATGGCCTTGTGGCTGCAACCACTGAATAAGGCACAGCTTTAAGGCCACTGCACAGACCCTGCTGAAAGCCAAGTCCTATTCCAACTCCGTTCAAGGGCTGGAGGCCTCCGGGCATAGGTAGGCAGCAGTCCAAGCTGGTCCCGAGCACACTGTGGTAAAACTGTAGGAGGTCTGTGTGAGTCTCCAAGCTGGGAGTAGCTCAGCAGCAACAGGTCGGATGGGAGCCGGGAACACCTGTGAAGAGAGGGACATTTCCTCTCCAAGGCTGAAGGCCTGGTGGGACCCACAGCTTGTCCCAAATGGGGTGTAGGTTTCCAATATCCCATTCCTGACAACCAGATATAGTGGGAAATTACCAATACGGAGTCAGGTAGAAATATAAGGGTATTTAATAGGGAAAAGCTTTACTTACAGAGCAACCTAGCCAGCCAGCATGGCAGCAGTCTGTCCAGCAAGTACAAAAGTGAAACCGAAAGAGGGCCGCAGTCCCCTGAAAGTCTCACTCTATGTCACCCTGACCACACCCTCCCAAGCATGGTCAGGTGCACCTGTAGCCAGCCCCTAAGTAGGCGTGGCTACAGGTTCCCCTACATTAGCCCGTGTCTTATCAGATCACCTTGATTTAAAGTTAGAATTAAAAAACAACACAAATTGCAGCAAACCTACCAACTCATGGAAACTGAACAACAAACAATTGCACCACTCCTGGGTCAACAAAGAAATAAAGAAAGAAATTAAAGACTTCCTAGAATACAATGAGAATGAAGAAACAACATACCCATACTTACAGGACACTTTGAAAACAATCCTAAGAAGAAAGTTCATAGCTCTAAGTGCTTACATGAAGAAACTAGAGAATAATCACACCAGTGAGTTTACATCACAGCTGAAAGCTCTAGAACAAATGGAAACATATTCACCCAGGAGGAGTAGACACCAGGAAATAATCAAACTGAGGGCAGAAATCAATAAAGTCAAAAGAAAGAAAAAAATTCAAAGAATCAAAGAATTGGTTCTTCGAGAAAATCAACAAGATAGACAAACCTTTATCCAAACTATCCAAAAGGCAGAGAGAAAACATGCAAATTAACAAAAATCAGAAATGAAAAAGGGTTCAGAACAAGAGACAATGAGGAAATCCAGAGAATCTTCATGTCATACTTTGAAAACCTGTACTCCAAAAATTTGGAAAATCTAAAGGAAATGAACAATTTTCTGGATAGATATCACTTGCCTAAATTAAATGAAGAACAGATAAGCAACTTAAATAGTTAAATAGACCTATAACCTCTAAGGAAATAGAAGCAGTCATCAAAAGTCTCCCAACATCCCCCCCAAAAAAAAAAATTCAAAAAACGTAGGGCCAGATGGCTTCAGTGCAGAATTCTAGCAGAAATTCAAAGAACAGCCAATACCAATACTCTTCAAATTGTTCCACACAATTGAAGCAGAAGGTTCATTGCCAAACTTTTTTTTACGAGGCTACAATTACCTTAGTACCCAAGCCACACAAAAACACAACTAAGATAGACAACTGCAGACCAATATCCCTCATGAACATTGATACAAAAATATTCAATAAAATACTGAGAAACATAATCCAAGAACATATCAGGAAAATCATCCACCATGATCAAGTAGGCTTCATCCATGGGATGCAGGGTTTGTTCAACATTGGAAAATCTATCAATGTAATCCATCATATAAACCAACTGAGAAAGAAACATCACATTATCATCTCACAAGATGCTGAAAAGGCCTTTGACAAAATCCAACATCCCTTCATGATAAAGGTCCTGGAGAAATCAGAGATAACAGGAACATACTTCAACATAAAATCAATATACAGTAAACCAATAGCCAACATCAAACTAAATGGAGAGAAACTCAGAGCTATTCTTCTAAACTCAGGAACAAGATAAGGCTGTCCACTCTCTCCATATCTCTTCAATATTGTCCTTGGAGTTCTAGCCAGAGCAATAAGAAAACAAAAGGAGATCAAAGGGATACAGATGGGAAAGGAAGAAGTCAAGCTTTCACTGTTTTCGGATGATATGATAGTCTACATAAGTGAACTAAAAACTCTACCAGGGAACCCCCACAGCTAATAAACACCATCAGCAATGTGGCAGGATACAAGATTAACTCAAAAAAATCACTAGCCCTACTATACATGGATGATAAATGTACCAAGAAAGAAATCAGAGAAACATCACCCTTTGCAATTGCCACAAACAACACAAAATCCCTTCAGGTAACACTAACCAAAAATGTGGAAGACCTATATCATAAGAATTTTGAGTTTTTAAAGAAACAAATTAAAGAAGATACCAGAAAATAGAAAGACCACCCATGCTCTTGGATAGGTAGGATCCACATAGGAAAAATGCCAATCTTGCCAAAAACAATCTACAGTGTCGATGCAATCCCCATCAAAATCCCAGCACAATTCTTCACAGACCTTCAGAAAATATTTCTCAGCTTTATATGGAGAAACAAAAGACCCAAGATAGCCAAAACAACCCTGTACAATAAAGGAACTTCCGGAGGCATCACCATCCCTGACTTCAAGCTCTATTACAGAGTTATAGTCCTGACAATAGCTTTGTTTTGGCACAAAAATAGAGAGATAGAACTATGCAATCTAGTTAAAACCCTGATATTAACTATGAACACCTGATTTTTGAAAAAGAAGCTAAAGCTATACAGTGGAATAAAGAAAGCATCTTCAACAAATGGTGCTGGCATAACTGGATGCTGGCATGTATAAGACTACAGATAGATCCATGTCTATCACCAGGCACAAAACTTAAGTCCAAATGGATCAAAGATCTCAAAATAAATCCAGCTGCACTGAACCTCTTAGAAAAGAAAATAGGAAATACCCTTGAAGGAACAGGAGACTGCTTCCTGAACATTACATGAGTAGCTTAGACACTGAGATCAACAATTAATAAATGGGACCTCCTGAAACTAAGAAGCTTCTGTAAGGCAAAGGACACAGTCAACAAGATAAAATGACAGCCCACAGATTGGGAAATGATATTCACCAACCACACATCCAACAGAGGGCTGATCTCCAAAATTTACAAAGAAATCAAGAAGCTAATCTCCAAAACACCAAATAATCCAATTAAAATTGGGGTGTGGAACTAAATAGACAATTCTCAATAGAGGAATCTAAAATGGCTGAAAGACACATAAGAAAGTGTTTAACATCCTTAGCCATCAGCAAAATGCAAATCAAAACAACTCTGAGATACCATCATACACCTGTCAGAATATGTAAAATCAAAAATACCAAAGACAGTTTATGCTGGAGAGGATGTGGAGAAAGGGGGACACTCCTCAATTGCTGGTGGGAGTACCAAACTTGTACAGCCACTTTGGAAATCAGATTGGTGATTCTTCAGGAAAATGGGAATTAGTCTACCACAAGATCCAGCAATTCCACTCTTAGGCATATACCCAAAAGAAGCACATTCATACAACAAGGACATCTGTTACACAATGTTCATAGCAGCATTATTTGTAATAGCCAGAACCTGGAATCCACGTAGATTACCTTGACTGAAGAATGGATAGAGAAAATGTGGTACATTTACACAATGGAGTACTACTCAGCAGGGGAAAAAAACAAAACAAAACAAAATAATGGAATCTTGAAATTTGCAGGCAAATGGATGGAAGTAGAAGAAATCATTCTGAGCCAGGTAAAAAAAAAAAAAAACAAACATGGTATGTACTCACTCATATGTGGATTTTAGACATACAGTAAAGCACTACCAGTCTTCAGTCCACACTGCCAGAGAAGCTAGTAAACAAAGGGGACCCTAAAAGAGACATACATGGTCCCCTGGAGAAGGAGTAATGGACAAGATCCCCTGAGGAAATTGGGAGCATGGGGTGAGGGGAGAGGAACTAGGAGAATGAGAAGGGGAGAAGAGGAGGGGTGAGGAGGACATGATGGGGCAGGGAATTTGAGTTGGGTGAGGAACAGAAGAGAGCAAGACAAAATAAACTATAATAGAGGGAGACATTATAGTTTTAAAGAGAAATCAGGCAGTAGGGAAAGGTCTGGAGAGCTACAAAGATGACACCAACTAACAATCTAAGCAACAGAGGAGAGGTTACCTTAAATGCCTTCCCCTGATAATGAGATTGATGACTGTCTTATATGCCATCCTATAACCTTCATCCAGAATCTGCTGGAAGTAGAAGCAGACACCCAGAGCCAAACCTTGAACTGAACTGGAATCAAGCTGCGGAGAAGGAGGAGTGATGAGCAAAAAGCTCATGACCAGGCTGGTGAAACCTATAGAAACAGCTGACCTGAACAAGGGAGAGCTCTTGGTCCCCAGACTGATAACTGGGAAACAAGCATGGGACTGATCCAGACCCTCTGAATGTGGGTGTCAGTGTGGAGACCTTGGAAATTCATGGGGCCTCCTGAAGTAGATCAGTACTTATCCCTAGCATAGGAGTGGACTTTGGGAGCCCATCCCACAAGGAGGGATACTTCCTGAGCCTAGACACACAGGGGTGGGCCTAGGCCCTATCCCAAAGGATATGCTGGACTCTGAAGTAGTCTGCACCCTCTATGAGGAGCAGAAAGGGCATGGGATAGGTAGGGTGTTAGTTGCAGGGGGTAGGGGAGGAGCGGATGGATAGGGACCTGGGATTGACATGTGTTAGAGATCGAACAGCCATTAATAGGATATAGGTTTTCTTTATTCAGACACACCAGCCAAGCACAAGCCAGAGCAAGCTAGAGGCAGCAAGGCCAGGAGGCCAGAGAGAGAAAGAGTCCCTATGAGTCTGCAGCCCTTTAAGAACCTATCCTGACCTCCCCTTGACCACACCCTGACAGTCGTGGTCAAGCACACCTGTAACCAGCCCTTAGGGCATGGTTACAGTGTCTCCCTACAATTCCCCTTTTAGTCTAAAAGGGGATTAAAACTTAATAGTGTAAAATATCCAAAATTAACAATCATAAAGGTGAAATACAAGAAGATACAATAATCTGCTATTGCACATCCTATGTCTATTCCAGCTAAGCCCTAAAGTCAAAGGGGTGTCCAAAATGAACCCTTCCTTCCAATCCCAACCCTAAACAATAGGAAGGTCATTCTTAACTAGGCTTACACTACCCTAATAAACAATAATGGGGAATGGGGGTGTAGCATCGTCTAAGTTTCATCCTGCTTAAATGGGACGATGGTAGCCATGTGGGGTCCTGTGGAAAAAAAATGCCAGTACAGGGAAAGTCTCTAATAAGTTATCTCTAGTCCACGTTAGATGATATTTGCTTGATTGAAGATCTAGGGTGAAATCCTCAAATTGATTGAAGTCAGTACTCGAGGTTCTGATTGGAGTGTCAGTCAAAACGGAGTGAGTTGAATCCAGTGCAGTTGGTGAGGTGTGGTCCAATTCTTTTTCCGGAGCATGTAGGGATTGTTGTCAGGCTGGTCCTCTTTGGATGTATGGGACTCAAACATAAGTGTCATCAGAGAAATGTTCGCTTGTACATGCATGTGTACTATGAAAGGCAATCCTTGAAAAATGACAATTATGAGAGGGTGTAGGCCTTGAAAGAAAGAGCCAAGGAAAGACAAAGATAGTCCTCTAATTATTTATTCTGTATTATAGCAATTGGCTTCTTGATATAACAGAGAAACTTTAAAATTTTGTTAAATAACATGCTTGGATTTTAGGGTAGGAAAGCCAAACCCAACTCTAAATCCAGCATTGATTTAATTGAATAGGGACTAGGAAATGAAGAGAAATAGTTATTTGAGAGACAGATGTAAATTTTACCATATGGCACTTTCCTTTTGTTCGATGGTTATAGCTATGTTCTTTCCTTAAGTATCTACATATGTAGTGTCCTTTGACTTCAGGAGGTGGGTTTTCCTGTAAGGATAAAAACAAAGTACTTCCCATCCTTTGGGAGGCTTTTATTTAGTTCATGAGATATACCTCAGTAAATACCTGTTAGCTGTCCTTGTTGAGAGGATTGTCTTTTTCAACTCGAATCTTGATCAATTTTGATGGTATCCAAAGTTTTTCTTCTCTTGTGGAAACCAATGCAAAACCCCTACCCCAACGTAACATATGTCTGGGTTTCCATACCGAGGTCAGTACATCTTTGAAGTATACTGGTTGGTTTAGTTTAGTAGTTTTTTCCATAGTCCAGGGTCTTTCCGCAGCTGTTTGTCCATTGTTATTGGCATTAAGAAACTTCAGTGTTAATAAAGCATTATGTAATCTATGTTTGGGGGGTTTTGACTTACCGGCTTGCCTGTGGAGCATCTTCTTAAGTGTCCTGTTAGACCTTTTAAAAACTGCTTGTCCTGTATGGTTGTGTGGTATACCTGTGACATGCTTAATGTTATAATATTAGAAGAACTGTTCCATTTTTGTGGAGACATTTGATGGAGCATTGTCAGTTTTTATGTGTGCCGGTATGCCCATAACTGCCATCACCTCCAGTAGGTGTGTAATAACGGAATCAGCTTTTTTAGAGTTGAGAGCACTAGCCCAATGGAAACCTCAAGGGCTGGCTACTGTGTCTCCCTACAGACATGTAAATAATCTTCTTTCTAATTCAAATTAAAAAATTTTTAAAACTGTGCAGGACAGCAGAGACTGGAGTGACTGAATATAGGACAGGGAACACTCATCCCTGCATGGTCACTAGGAAGACAAAGACTGAACTTCTGGAAGGATTCAATCTAGCTAACTGCAGCACTTTGCTAGACAACTTGGCAGCATGCACCTGTGATTCCTGTACCTAGGAGGCTGCATCAGGCGGCATCCCTTCTAGGTCACATGGGACATAGTAATTCTCAGACATGGGGAATAAATGGACAAGTAAATAAATAAATGAGCTTTTCTGAACTTGGAGGGTCCTGATTTGTGAGAAAGAAAATTTCTTTATTTTAAGCTACTTCGTTTAGTTCCTTTGTTGTGGCTGCCCTATGGGATCAACACAGATCATTAACAACTATTTACATAGTATTTATATTGTGTTACATATCATATTTAACCTAGAGTTTAAGGTGTTCAGGATAAATGAACTGGTCATTTGTAACTACTGTAGCATTTTAAGCAAGAGGCTTGAGAAGAAAAGAATTCTTATATTCATGAACCTCATACATTCACAAAACTCTCATCCCTCAGATCCAAGAAACAAACATATTAACTTAATTAAGAAGTGCCCTCCTGAGATATGTCCAGCACATTTTTCAATAAAACTTCAAAATACTGCTGGGGGAAATATACTTCTGTATAATCAAAATATATAATCTGTTTTTCACTCAGGAAGACACAATTAGAAACAGGAACTAATGTAAATTACAAATTGGGTGTAGAGGTAATAAAAATCACAAGTAATTTATATATGTTTGGAGAGGACTAAAAATGATACAGCAGTTTGTTAATTTAATCTAGGTGAGCTATTTTGAGATATGAGATTCATAGTTGGGAAGCTTATTAGATTTATATATAAAAGAATACTCTTTATCTCCCTGATTTCTTATAGCTGAAGAGGAACCGAAAGAGTAAATTATGCCAGATAGAGTTACTATATGATAAAAGCAAATATTTATTGTTGGAAGGAATAATTTAGTTGATTTCTATGGAAAGATGACACAGTGGAAAAGTTTGTTTCACCACCAATGAAATCTTAAATCATTTAGGACATAAAAGACATAAAAGTGATATATATATTATATATATATATATATATAGCAAATGCTACTCAGTAGAGGAAATCACATGTGTGAAGTACTGGAGTGAGAATTTCACCAACAACAAGATAGACGAAAGCTGATTTGTTACCTTACTAAGCATGTGTATAAGAAAGACAAAAGAGTTTGCTGAGAAACAGATGAGTTGAATAAAAAATAATGACAAATGTACAACATAACTTAGAAAAATGTTTTTATTTTCATTTCCCAAATGTAGAATAAATGTTTGGAATAGTCGAAGTTTCTGAAAACTGAGGGAATGTACAATTTTAAATGTTTCCTCTAACTATCTGGAGGAAAATTACCAAGATCATAATCAAAGGTTTGTATGGTACTTTACATAGGAACCATTACAAAGACTGTTGATGTGCTTACTGCCAGAAACATAGAATTCTTGCTAATGTCAATTGGTGAATATGGACTAATATTGGTGCAGTAGAGTAAAAGGTAAAAGTGGAAAATAAGGGCCCATGAACATTTCACTGTAATTAATGAAAAAGTTTTCAGTTGTACACTAAAAAGAAACATATAAAAGGGCATTCATAAATTGTTGCTTCCAGTAACAAAAACCACACACTGCATACATGTCACAACAATAGAGTATTCATGAACTAACACACTCATCTTACCTGTCTATGGGGTCATGGTGAAGGCATTGAAAAGAATGTGACAGACACTTATATATCTGCAGAAAATGACAAAAACCAACTTTCAATTGAATGAGAAAACAAATGTGGCATTGTACCACTGTTACAATTTTTATGTGCATAAATTCATCTTTTCAGGCATGTTCGTGAGTATGCTTGTAATATATAGGAGTTAGGATTAGGAACACTTTTGCTAGACATTATATATTTCAGAAATGACTGACCTCATAAATAATTCCAAATACAGGGATAAAGAGAATATTTGAATTTTATTCTTTATATACATCATTAAGTGATGAAATTATCATGAAACCAATGCTCAAAGAATGCATAAACTTTGCTTTTCTGAAGCTGTAAGAATTGGAGAATCCAATGACTTGAGGCATAGTATACACTCAAATTTATTGTTAAGAGAATATTTTATATTTTCGATTTTCCTCAAGAGCTCATTATAAAATATCCCATTTACTGAAGTCTAAGTTGGCATCTGAAATGAAGTTTCATAAACCCATGGCTATAGTGACCAGCAGCAGTAGCTGGGGCATGATGGAGGAAGCAAGCAGCCACCCTCACTTAGAAGCCTTCATAATGAGTAGGACCATTTATCTTCTCCAAGCATGGGTGATATTATATTTACTTATTTTTTAAGGTCTTATCCTGCTGACAGTCTGCATCATTTGGTTATAGAAAACCCCACAATATAATATTTTATAAGCAAATAAAATTGAAGGATAAAAGAAAAAACAAGATCACAATGCTTACTTAGTTATCATTTGTCAAAGGGTTTGGAAAATGTACAAATCTTGCTTTTACCAATTAATCAAATACATAAAAAATCTGTCTACTAGGATTCTTCATCAAGTTCCTAGACACTGTTCACATTTATTTTTTTTCTCTAATGAGATGTTTGCGATTCCTACTGATTCTTCTCTGTAGTTCACAGAGGGTAGATGTTGTCTGCATTATTCATTATTGAAACGGTGGTGTCTCTTGGTTAGACTCTACAGTCAAAACATTTCCCCTCACTAACCCTGTGTCTCCCACAGACATCATGAATTATGGAGTGTGCAAATCTCTCCATTCTAACATCAGCGATTCTGGCAAGCTAGCCTGCTATTTTTATTAAATGATGCTCATCCTGCACGTGGGCTCCTGATTTGAAGTTAATTATAAAACAGAGATGAACACATATTCAATCTGTGAAGTATCTTTCCAATTAAAAATATTGTTGGAGACCACACCATATAAAATGATTTCTGCATGGTTCCACCCATCAGGGTCCAATCCTCTCCTCCAAATTAGGTAAAATGACACAACTGCCGAACTACCGAAATGTTTTATTCAGGTGGAGTCAAACTGGAAAAAAATAAACACTCTGTCCTCCTTTTTTGTAGTGTTTGCTTTGTTAGCAGGTGTTCACTTGTATGCAGTGTGCAAGTGTGTGCAGGTGTTCGTGTGTGTGTGTGTGTGTGTGTGTGTGTGTGTGTGTGTGTGTGTGTATGTGAGCATGTGGGTGCAGGTGTGTGCAGGTGTTCATGTGTGTGTGTGTGTGTGTGTGTGTGTGTGTGTGTGTGTGTGTATGCGAGCATGTGGGTGCAGGTGTGTGCAGGTGTTCATGTGTGTGTAGATACGTGAGCACTCATCAGTCTTGTTCATCAAGCACCATCCACCTTTTGTTTCAGACAGGGTCTTTCACTAGCCAACCACTCACCTATTGTGCTCGGCTAGCTGGTCAAACAGACCCTTGACATCTGCCTGTCTCCAGCTCTCCAGTCTCTGGTTTCAAGCACACGCCAACATAAGATTTTATTTTCTTTATTGTTTTCTCTTCTTTTCTTTTGCTTAATGCTTGTCCTGCAGATCAGACTTGGTCTAAGTTCTAGCAGGGCAACTCATCCACTCACATATTATTATTTTTTATAAATAAGTCTGTTACACTTCAACAATCTTGAATAAATGATCATTACACAGACTTAGCGGATACATTTTGAAAATATATATTTGAAAATATATATATATATATTGTATATATGAAGTAAAAATAGGTCATGAACTCTTGAACTTGAAAGAGAACAAAGATGGTATATAGGAATGTTTAGAAGGAGGTAGGGAAAAGAAGAAATATTGTAATTATATTATAATCTCAAAATAAAGCAATTCAGTTGCCATATTTGCTAAATAAATTATTTAAAAAGAGTCATGTAAACTTATTTTATTAAGAACTTGTTTGTCATGGATCACTTTCATTCAACAGCAAAATAGCAATTCCTTAACTCAAAGGTTTCCTTTAAGTTACACACAGCCTCTGGGCTTACTTCCTTTATTTCAAATAACATTTTGGTTTGCACAGATGGTCATTGTGAAGTTAAAATTGTCTACTTTTCTTCTTGATGTTCTTTTTTTGACAAAGCAATGTAGATCCCTAAAATCACATGCTGAACATTGAAGTCACCCTTTCTACACTTCCTGCCCTGCCTGTTTAGATAATGAGTTTATTATATGTTGGGTGGTGAAGAAGAAAATCGTACCATTTTTTTTTTTGCTAACATTACAAATGAAAATTGGGTCTTTTTCTTTCTTCTATACTTCATTTGTCAGCTTCAAATCGTTAATAGGTAAAAAGAATACTCCTCTGTTTTAATTATTACCAACTTAAAAGAGAAAAAACTAAACCACAGAATTATAAGCTGGAAGTCAAGTAGGCATTTCTCATATCAGCTGCTAATTCAGAAACTACCAGTTAATTCAGAACTCTGCTGTGAAGACTGTGGGCACTTTTATCTTTCATTTTTGGAAACAACACACTAGTTAGTAATTTTTCATATCAGAAGATGTTTATTTGAGGTTATAATGTGCAAAATACTGCTTCAGAAATTTTAGAGGATCAAAACTGAAGTGATCATATTTTCATTTACAAAAGTTTTAATGGGATTCATTAACTGAAATATATAAGGGAGTCCAACCGAAGCAATTAAAACCTACACTAGTATCCTTACAGAAAATATAAAGCCTTGCCAAAGTCACTTGATGTATGTGATTTTAAACGTGGGTTCTCTGCCCTTTCAGAACCATTTTGAGGTTGGTCTAACAGTTCAGGAGTAACAGCACTTGCTCAGAAGACCAGAGTTCAATTCCTGGCACATCTGTCAGGTGCTGGGCAATGTCTGTTACTGCAACACCAAGGCTTCCATCACCATCTTCTGGCCTCGGCAGGCAGGTGCACATCTGTCTCTCTCACATACATATAGGCACACATAGACACACAGCTACACACACATCATGAAGAAACATAAAACTTAACCTAGAAAAATTAAATTTGTTTAAAAAGCAATGCTTATCAATATGTTTGCTGTTTTCCCACCTAGTCTACAAAGGATTTTCAGAATCACTCTGGAATTCATCCTTTCCTCAAACTTTGTGATGAGGAGGATCAGAGTTCATTTTCAATGCTTTGTCAGCAAAGAATAAGGAAATCTGACAGTTTGAAGAACATGCCAGAAATATCACATTATAAACCTTAATCATTATATCTAATAAAACAAGCAAATATTGTTTAAGCCAAGGAAAATTTATTACTTGTTTCTTTTTGATTATGCCTCAGTTTTTCTGATACTATGGGCTCAGATCTCAAAATGTCATGTTGAATTATACTTTGTCCTCTCTTTCACGTGACTTCTTTTGTCACCATAGCATTGACCACTGAAGAAGGGTATTACATTTTTGTGGGAATCTTTAGTCATCAAGGCTGAGAATAGTGTCTCACATGTTTATTGTATGTCTTAGAACACAGTACTTAACCAGTGACAAAACTGCACTCAAAAAAGGAACTGGGAATAGACCTTTTATGATTATTTATGGCTGTATGCAAAAGAAAAAATCCTGAAATCTTCATCTTCCAAGAAAAGATTAATCACTCCTTTCAGTAATTCAAAAGTTGTCTAGATGTGGCTAGATCATTTTAACAGCTTTTCATGTGGCTATAATTTAATGTTGGCTGTTCCATAACACACTCTAAACAAAGGCCTTCAGATTTAAAGAGAGTCCCTTAAATAAGTGAAAATTTCACTGTTTGTTGGTGGAGTGATGTCTGGGACTTGTGAAGACAATATCCAAATGTAGGCTTGTAAGGTGCAAGTTGTCCATATGGTAGGTGAGCTATTAAATGAATTCTGAGAGAAAGCACCCTGAGGGACATGAAGCAGATACAATCTTTGAGTGTAGAGTTACAAAGGTATCAGGAACAGTGGCCAACTCTTCCATGTCACATTGGTGACAGCTCAAAAACTGTAGAAATATGCACTGCCCTTATATGGCCACATCCATTGAATGTGAATTGTGTTGGTGAATAGCAGTGCTACAAGCACCCATCCACCTTTTGAAAAGGAAGTGTTCTGCAATCTGCAGATGTGATCCACTAAGGAAAGAAAGATTTTTTAAATAACTGCCCTGTTTCTGCCACATTCTATTAACATGATACACACCCAGGAAATAGCCTCCATGATCTTGATTGCCCAGCAGAATAATTGAATAATCAAATTGGGATGAACTCATATGATTAGTTTTTCAGCCATTCTGCTCAACCAGGGGCCACTGAGTAATGACATTAAGCTAATTGCTCTTTACCCTGAATTATTTACCACTCCTTTAGCATGGACTGATCCTCAACACAAATGCAAAATAGACAATATAAGTAGGGCAGCTCTCCTCATTAACAAAATAATTTCCTTCTCTGATCTGGAAAGGATTATTTTCCAATGGACATGGAATTGTTTTTTTTTTCTTTTTAAAAGCTTCTGTTGGCATCTACAAGTTCAGGCTTTACATAATAAAAATAAATATTATTTCTCCTACTGAAGAGAACAAACTAGAACAATATAAATGAAACAATCTCCTCAGTACAACATATGAAAAAGAGGTCCTAACATTACTGCATTTCCCAGGTACTGGAATATGTATGAAGGCTGCTAGATCCAAGTTGGGAAGACCATATTGTAGGTGAGGGTACAGTTCTGAACATGTCTGCATATGCAGCATATGGTCTCTTCCTGTTATAGCTAAACTATCTGAGAGTCAAAGAATGAAAAGTAGCATTTCTGTGGCCTTGAACCAGCTCAATGGTACTTTTCCTGCCTCCCTAAAGTTCTGGAGTTGGCTGAGTAGAGTTTATGGTAATCATGCTGATTGTTTTGAGGATTTTAACAAGCAATCTCCAGTATCTCAGTGACTTACGGCCTCAAACTTTATTTCTTGCTTACATTGTTTGGTAAAATCTTTTCCCTACTGTCTAGGTTACATAGATTGCCTAAAACCATTATCTCTCAACTCACAGTTTTCCTAGTTCTGACTGAATAGTGAAAAGAGAAATTACAAAATTATGTGGTCACTTCCATGCCCTAAGCCAATTGATGTACATAATTGCTACTCAAATTTACCTTGGCCACATGAACCAAATTCAACTATAAAGTACATTGGGATGGTTCCAATATTTGCTGACCACAAAAGGTTGTTCTACAAAAGTTCTTGTGTATGTTTTTCTATGACCCTCATCAACAGTCTCACTGAAGTAGAAGTTGAGAAGTTGAGATTGCCTCTTGTTAGTATCCTCTCCCCTCTGAGTCAACAATTTGAGAAGAGGATGTATTGTTCTAATCAAAGGACAATGTATCTTGTTTACCAAGGATGGATATCTTTAATAGCAGTAGAAGAACTAAGTCAGATACTCTCAAAATTTATCTTAGTGCTACCATATCTGGAAGTAGAGGGGACATAAGGATTCAAAACACAGTGAGAATTGGTTACAGTTAAGACCTATTGCCACTATCACCCCATCTGAGGATTTGTAAGTCAGTTGTGATGAATACTGATAGGGCTAAATTTAACTAAATATAATGGGACTCTTGGTTTCTGGAAGGGTTCAGATATACAAATATACTGCAAACATTTTTGAAAGTTGAGACAGAATGGAATCTGTAACATTTATAACCCACTTCAAGAGAAGAAAGCCAATACAAGATTCTTGATTAAATCACACATAGACTAAAAATCTATAGGTTAGAACAGATTATATACCAACTTATGATAAGTAAACACAAGGAAATAGGGTCTTGCTTCACTGGGATAATTTACAAAATTACAAGGTGAAGGGCATGAATAAGCAGTTTTGAAAAGAAAAAATACACATAGGTGGAGATAAAACACTCAAGACATGCTACTAAATAATAGTATTATCCGTAAATTATGAAACTCATGTGTTAAGAGAGTCATAGCAGTTTGTTCAGGGTAAAAAAAGCATAGAGAGTTTGAAGTGAAATTGAACAGACATAAAATGATTAGATTCATGGTAACTCATGAGTTTCCAATACCAAAAGCTTTCAAGTGCAGTCACTTCACCTGCAATCCATAGCTTCCAACTCCACCATTGGCACCAGGAAGGTGAATGGAGCTTAATCACTCATGACAAGATAAAAGTCATGTCAATAAAATTTTATCTGTTTGCTCACAATGCCAGGGCACATGGTAGTCTTTCCTTCTCATGTTTCCAGACTGCTGTGAATGGTTCTTTCTTTGAGAAGCACATTTTGACACTACTTGCTACTTCGTTGTAACTGGGAGCCTCAAGGATCACACAAAGGTATGACAGACTGCTCATGACAGAGTAATTTTATTATGACAGGAACTGTTAACTATTATGAAGACGAATTTATTTCTAATAAATCTACTAGTTCTGAGGTCTTCAAGAACATCTGATCAAAGCCTTCAGGCTGAATCCAGGATGGCAGTGGCCATTATATGCAGAGATAGAACTCAAAACCTAGAGAAAGGAGAGCAAGAAAGCCTTCACACACACAAAGGCAGGTGTGAACCAGTATCCACAACTCTGATTAGCTCCTAAAATAGATGATAGATGATCTGCTTTCCCAGGTCACAACTGAAGGATTGTAAGGGTTTTAGCATCCTCTAAGGTTCATGAGCAGCTGCTTCTGTCTCCTGTTCCCCCTCTTCCTGCTCTTTCTCCTCTTCTTCCCCTTACTCCTCTCTCTGTTCTTCCTCCTTTGTACTGTCTTCATTCTGAGGCAACTTAAGCCATTATAAGGATGTCCTTCAGTTTTTCCCTTTTCCTCTTCTGTGTTCTGGAAATATGTTCAGTGGCACAATAGAAGTTTTTTCAAGCTATAAAGTGAGCACAACCAGAAAGAAGAGAAAGAACAATTGGTGAAAACTTCCCAGATGAGGTTAATTAAAGCAAATATTGATGATAAACTTCTTATTCTGTTGATCAATTTTTGTACTCTTGTTGAAGGCACTAAGGCACTTGACATAAAAATAAAAACACACTCAGTTAAAGCTGAAATTATTGAAAAGAAATATAAATTCTGCTTATAGATAACGTCAACATCAGACAGTCTTTCTAATATTTGATTAAGAGAACAAAAGCACGGCTGTACTCAAGTTTTTCTTCCCAGAAAACACACACAGCCTCACTGATCTATCCTTTGGGGCACTCCTGTACTCGACGCTAGATTTTCTTGAGTACACGTAAACTAAGAGAAAGAACAGGGATGCCACCAAATTAAAGTTCTAACTTCTGTCTCCTAGTTTAAAAGTAAGATTTTTTTCGTTAGGGTGGGGTGGAACTTGGTCAGAAACATCCACAAACTCAAAGAATAGATTTGAGACGCTGATTCTCCATCCATGCCTAGCTCTGTTTTTAAGGAATGTTACCATATATTCACAACTGTACTCAATTGATTCTTATACTTATTTGCATTCTGGGCAATATCCAAATATCTTTCTTCCTGATGAAGATAATAAATAATTAACAAAGAAAATCCACTCAAAAGAATAGAAAAGCAACTGTATATCTTCTAAGAAAAGCTTGTTTTGTGGCATGGAAGCACCCAAATATTTTTATTAAGGAGAAAAAACATGCAAAATTGTATATGGTTATAGTTTGGATGTTACTCTTACTTGAAGTCTAACAGCAAAAAATATTGTAATCTAGGCCTTATTTAATATTATTTGTATTTATATGGGCAATTACTTAAAGTCTTTTCCACTTCAAGGTCTCAGTGTTTGGACAGCAAATATATCTGCAGCAGTATAACATCTCCCATAAATCTCAGGAAGTCAACATGTAGATAAGTGATCTATTTGAAAAATAAAAATCCTAAGCTGGTTTTAAGCACAATAGTAAAGAGGTATAATCCTTGTCATCAATTCTGATCCAACAAAAGACACAAAATTATAATATTTTACTTATATATTATTATGGAAAATTAATGTCTCATAGAATGAGTGAATTTAGCACCTTGGTTTTAAGATCTCTTTCAACTGACTATATAAATATGGACCTTGTTTGATTGAATCTATTAAATATCATTAAACATTTTATTCTCTTCCAGAATAGGTGTGTGGGGCTAAGCCCCATCTACTTTCAGGAGAACAATGTCCCTATTTATAATCTGACTGCCTGAGACCAAGCCTCTCCAGAAATCTCCCATATTTGTACACTTTGTGGCTTTTGCTTGTTCTGCCTTCAAAAATGCAAATATTTGCATTGTAAAAGGAAACACTCACAAACTTCTCTCATAAATAAAATCTGGGGTAAAACTTACATTGAACCTCTTATACTTTTACACAGGTGTTAATTACAACTGAAAGACTTCCAAAATAATTATTCATTTAACATGCTAGTTAGACATCCAGAAAGGATGACTAGTAATTAAGCAAGTCATCTAAGAGGGTACACAGGAAACTTATGTGGGAATGGGAAAAATTACCTTCAGTTGTTGCATTGATTTGAAAGGGAATTTTTATAGCTATTTAACATGTCTCTTAGTAGCATTATGGGATTATAATACAACTTGATTTACTTTGGGATAGGTAGAAGTCAGTTAGAATTTGACAGGTGTTGGCATGCTTGAAAAGCTTTAGATAACCCACGACTGAAGATACAGTTCTAGATAAAATGTTTATAAATTTTATTTGTTAAAATTAGTGACACTGAATATCTTAAAAACATGTCAGCTGAAGGGTCCAAGGGAAGTGTAATGCACAAAGACATGTGGTAGTTTTCACTTGCAATTGGCAGCTGAGAATGTAAGTCAGCGCAGAATGTATGCAGTACTCTGTGTTCAGTCCCCACTACCAGTAGATAGGTAGGGTAGGTAATTAGACAACGTACATAGATTATAGATGATAGATAATAGAGAGATAGAGCTAGACAGACAGACAGACAGACAGACAGCTGACAGAAAGAAATGGGTAGGTGGATTGGTGGGTGGGTGCATGGGGGGTGGATGGATGGACAGACAGACAGGCAAATGAAGAAACTTTATGTGCCACCTGATTAAGTCACTTGCAAACAAGAATGACAACCTGAGTTCTGTCCTTAAAACCCATGTATTAGAAGAGGACTGACACCCATGAGTTGTCACTCATCTCCTCTCATTTACTGTGACTATGAAACTGTGGCACATATGCCATCATAATTCTCAGCACACAAATACAGAAATAATGAAAGAAAACTATTTGCAAAGCAAATGGTCAGTTTGTGCCACCATATTTTTCTTATAGCCACAGTAGCCTTGACATTTGTTTTGACATTTATAATGTGTGGAAGCTTCATTACTAAGGTTCTGAAACTGGTGGAGGATTTGGTGAAATTACTTCATATTCTATACTTGTTACCCATTTATGCTCCTTCCGCCCCTTTCTACTGGTCTTTCTCCTCTGAATTCTTTTCTTTTGTACTTTCATGTCCTACACATTTAAACTTAGATTCCATAAATGAGCAAAAGCACATGATATTTGTCCTTCTGAGTTTGCCTCATTTAAATTAAAGTGCTGATCTAATCTCTCCTGTTTATGCACCACATATATGCTACTCATCTGTTGAGGACTGTCTGGAGTGTTTGCAGCTATAGCCACTGCTTATGTGTAAACATAGACTTTCATATGCAAATGCATAAGTGTAGAACTGCAAGGACACATTATAATTGAATGTTTAGGTTTCTAAGAAGTGACTGTCAAATCATTTTCCAAAATGACTATAAGTTTCCATAACAATCACTGGTATATAAATGATACCATTTCACTGACTCTTAATTGGTATTTGCTATTGTCAGTATGTAGTGTTTTGGCAGGTACCTACACACATCTCCTTGTAAGCTTAATTTACATTTGTTCTAATTTCTAAAACTGCTGAAAACAATTGCATGAAATTGTTTGCATCTGTCTGTCCTCATAACTCAAGTGTCAGTTCATGTCTTATTTGTTTTATTTTGGTTTACTTAGTTTGTACTGAGTTTCAAAGTTCTTTATATATTCTAGATACTATTCCTTATTCATGTAGGCATTTAAAACTGTTCTCCACTAACCTATTGCTTTTAGTCATTCTACTTCTCTAAAATTACAGTTGAGGAAAAAGAGTTAAAAGTTTGACATTTTGTTTTAAAAGAAAATTTGTCTGTAACAAAGGGAACTGAAGCAGAGAGAGGATCAGTTACTTTTCTCATTGCTGTGAGAATATAAATAACAAAGGCATTTTAAGAAAGGAAGGGCTTGTTTGGCTCACAATTTCAGACTATATTCCATTATGATAGTGAAAGTATAAGAGGGCATGAGGCAGCTGTCACATTATGTTCATAGTCAGGAGGTAGATATTTATACACACTGGTGTTCACTTTCTTTTCTAATTTAGTTGAGAGCCCTATGGGAGGCTGTCACTCATATGTAGATTGAGTACTCCCCTGTCCCTTGAGAAAACTTCTCTACAGAGATCCCCAGAGGTGTGTTTTCATGGTGACTCTAACTCCCTTTAAGCTGACAGAGAAGGGCAATAACCACCATTTACTTTCCTCTTCACATGGCTGTCAAGCTGCAAACAAGTATTTCAGAAAGTGAGAGTTTTCAAGACAGACAAGAAAGAAAGACAATTCTGAAGTCAAGAGAATACTAAGTCCCTGTGGGAAAAGAAGCACACCATCCAGACAACACAGAAAGAATCAATATTTGGAATGTGGAAAACAAAGCAGGTGATAAATGAATAAATTGATACTAGATACAAGCCAAAATTTTGGGTCCTGGAGAGCAGTGGCATGTCTATGAAAATTATCTGTGAATATGGTTAAGGTAACACATAAAAGACCTAGGCGCTAGGAGCATTGGACAGTCAATGGGCCTCTGGCAGTGGAACCAGGATGTGTCAGTGGTGCACAAAGGGACTTCAGAGCCCATTCCCCATGGAGGGATACTGTCTTAGCCTGGATATACAAGGGAGAACCAAGGCTCTCCCCAAATGACTTGACAGATTTTGATGATTCCTCATTGAAGGTCTCACCCTTCCTGGGGAGTGAATGAGGGGTTGGGATGTGGAGTCAGTGGGGGGCATGGGAGGATGGGTGGGAAAGGGAACTGGGATTGATATGTAAAACAAGATTGTTTCTAATTTAAATAAAATTTATTTTTAAAAAAGATCTTGTAAATGTACTTTGCCTCTGAATCCCATGTCAGGCTCACTTTCCATAGAGTCTGCCACCATAAGAGCAAAATCTGTGTTTCCCTAATCAATCACAGTCATGCACTCATGAGCAAAAGTTGGCATGCCCACACACTCAAACACAAATGATAAAGATAAAAAAAGAGCTAAGTTCTTTTTTTCTTGCTTCTAATTTTCAAAAATTTTAAAGTCTTAAGGTCTTTTCCAAATTCCCTTGGAAATAATATATACACTTGCCAAATAATTGGCAAAGCATTGTACAAAACTTTCAAGATTTTGAAATGAAGTCATGGGCTATCCTATTAAAGAATTCTTCTCTCATGAGTGGTAAGCTAGCAGAACCAGTCACTGTGTCTCTTCACGGAGCCTAAAAGTTTATGGAATCTTCAGGAGCATAAGACAGCTGAATCTTCATTTTCAGATGTTATTCAACTTTCTAGAAATCAACAACATAGTTCTTTCTAAGTTCAACAACAACAACAAAAAAATAAGTTCTACAATGGAAGCTAATCCCAACCAAATACTTAAATTTTGGAAATGTTAAGAATGACATAGAAGAGAGGTATTCATGGGGTAAGAAACACATATAAATATGCCTAGGGGAGTCTTCTAGGCAGTGCATGAGTCCTTAAGTTGTCAGTCAAGATTAAAAGTAACAAAAAGAGAGTATCAAAATATAATAATCACCTGAATAAAGGGAAAAATAAAATTGCTTTCCACCATAACGATACACATGATTTCAGCCCATAATTTAACAACCTTATGAGCATAAAATAGTCTTATGAAACATCAAGTGGCCCGAATGAAATGAAAAGTGAGTCATCAAAGAAGATCCTTGTCTTCATTTGGAGTTCCACAGTGATTTTTGTAACATTTAATTATTTAAAGATGTATTCAACATCCAGAATCAGTAGTAACCAGGAAACTTTGTTTTTTAAATATTACATTGAGTAATGTAAATGAAAATTATGGAGAAATAATATTACTTAACTAAAATTCTAAATAATTCAAAAAATAAATGACATGGAGTAAGGATAACCCTGAAATAATTCAGTCTGAGAAAGGAGTTGTACATAAAACCAAATAAATATTTTTAAAAACTAGGCAAAAATATTACTTAATTAGACAATCATTGTAGAGATTTAGACAGGGAAAACAGGAGTAAAGCATCAAATACCTACACACTTGGGTGACAGAAAATGACTTTTAATATCATACAGCAGAATTCAGATGCACTAGTTTGTCCCTCCTAAAAGGTTTCCAATGAGTTGTTACAGAGATAAATGTGATTCTTTAACAATAATACTAAGGGTTAATGAGGCAGCAGGGCGTTGGTGGCACACACCTTTAATCCCAGCACTCAGGAGGCAGAGGCAGGTGGATCTCTGTGAGTTCGAGACCAGCCTGGTCTACAAGAGCTAGTTCCAGGACAGCCTCTAAAGCCACAGAGAAACCCTGTCTCGAAAAACAAAAAACAAAAAACAAAAAAAGAAAGAAAGAAAGAAAGAAAGAAAGAAAGAAAGAGGCCATAAAGGAAAACAAATGACACAGAAAATAAGTTTTCTTCAATGGAGTGACACTGGGTATCAACCACAACTTCCCTTGGCATGGTCAACAGAAAACAGCTGACTTGCTTTTCAGTGTATCCTTCCTTCCTTCCTTCCTTCCTTCCTTCCTTCCTTCCTTCCTTCCTTCCTTCCGTCCTTCCTGCCTCCCTCCCTCCCTTCCTCCCTTCCTTCTTTCCTCCCCTTTTTCCTTCTGTTCCTCCTTGCTTTAAGAAAAAGGGAGAAAGTGTATTTGGTTAAGCAGAGAAGAAAGGAGGCTATGTAACATCTGGAGGACTGAAAAGAAAATAGTAAACATATAAGGTTGTAGTAGTGGCACACATACTTTGAAAGTAAAAAATGCCGTTAACTGGACTTCAGACCCAGTAAACAAGAAGGGAACTATGCCTCAGCCTGTCAACCTGGCTCACAAGTGAAGTTATGAATCTGGAGGAGAACCTATCGCCAACATTTCGCTAAGCCAGCATGGTCTCTGAATACATTCTAAACATATGTCCTTACACCCACAGGTGAAAATTGTGGAATATTGTGTCCATTTGGCAAACACATGTGTTTATGCTGCAGAACATTACTTTACCGTATAATCATTTGTTACTATTTTTTCAGAATCAAACAATTTTATTTTCATTGACTCACAAAAAGCAATACAGTTGTTTTAAGGAGGTCATCACTTGCCCAGTCCCCAACACTACATGTTGAGTGAATATAGAGTTAGGACTCTCTCACGGCTGAATTAATGGAGCTATTAGAAATAAGAATTGTTTACTCAGGGTCCACACTTACACTGTGAATTAGGCATAGCCCGTTTCTTCAGTTTAAACTTCTGGATTAGATTAAACCATTTGCAGTTCTGCACTGTCACAACACCTCATTGAAGCCCTCGTGGAGCCTGAAGTCGCCCTGGTTCTGGGCACATTCCAGAAACTGTTTGATCTCAAGAGAACATGGCTCTCACTGCTGGTCCAGCAGCTGGGTTCCCTGGGGCTGCTGGTAAGTGATGTCAGGTCTTGCAGGCTCAGCACTGCCCCTCCCACTAAAGCCCCAGGGTGGGTCCTACGGCAGAGCCCACAGCCCCACCAGCTGTAGTGGTTGCCATCTGGGCCATCAGGCCTGGATGCCTAGGTGCAGCAGCAGGGGAGCCAACTGCAGATGGTGCAGCTGCTGCTGGAGGCTGAGCTGCAGGTGCATGGCTGGGACCAGCCCTCATCTGAGGGCCTGGCTGGTAGGGTTGGGGGCGGGGGTGTGAGGGGCAACCCCGGAAGAGTGGCTTAGGCTTCCACGTGGCATCCTGGGTCCTCAAACACTCTGAGTCCGAAGACCACAAACTGCCCATGTGTTACATTTTTATGCTGCATTTTTTTTTTTTTTTAGCAATGTTAGGAAGTGTGGTTAATTATGTAAAGATATGTTCTATCTCGTTAAATTTATATTCCTGAGGAACCTGACTGGTATAAAGAACTAAATGGTCAATAATTAGGCAGAGAAAAAGATAGGCAGGGCTTGAAGACAGAGATAGTAAGTAAGAGGAGAAATCATGGATAGACATAGAAGGAAAAGGAAAATAAAATTAAAAAAAAAGAGGGTGACATACCTGTGGCCAGAAACAAGGCAGCCATCCAGACACTGGGGGGAAAAGAAAGATAACATATAGAGAAACAGTGGTAAAAAAGCGCCGAGGAAAAGGTAGATAAAGGAAGGAAGAAAGGAAGGAGGGAAGGAAGGAAGGAAGGAAGGAAAGAAGGAAGGAAGGAAGGAAAGAAGGAAAGGGCTCTTTTAAGAAGCTCTTCATACAGCAGAGCACTTAAAGAGCCATCACATAAAGTAGAAACAAAAAAAAAAAAAAACTTAATAGAAGCCCCTGTCACAGGGAAGGCAACAAATTCCTAGAGCCGGCCAGTTGAATGCAGTTCTGGCCAGACATACCTTTGGACCAGGCAAGCTATCTCAAGGCTGTGCTCTCACAGACCCAAGGACGGGGCAGAGCCAGCCACCAAAGCTGTGGCAGAGGACTCAGGGTAGCTTAGCAGTTTAAGGTTTTGCTGATGCAGACAGAAAAGGCTAGAAAAGGCAGTAAAGAAAGGCCCAGATTGGAAAAAAGCACAGAAAACAAAAAAAGTGTACACAGGTTATAGTGTGTTTTAAGATGTGGATAGGCTTTTAAAGGAAAATGGGTATATACAGTCATAGAAAAAATTAAAATAATAGAAAAGTGTTTAAAGAAAGAGTAAAGTAATCTAAAAAAGAATAAACCATGTGAAAACGAGTCTGGATCCCGTGTGGTGACACATTGAAAGGCTCCTGCAGGCAGACTGCTCCACCCCCCGACCCCCCCCCCCAGCAAAGGCTGTATCGTACAAGTCCCACTCTGCACCCAAAGCCACCTAACCCCTAAGATCTCAGTGGCTCCCTGAGACTCTGACAGCGCTTGTACAGAGCAGACCAAGAGCTTCTCTATGAGACACAATGATTGCAATGACTAGACCAAAGGCGAAGATACTGTCTGCATTGATTACAGGAAGAGATGGGTAGACAGCAATGCAAAAATACTTTCAACAACCTAGAGAGCAATATGACACCATCCAAAACCAGAGTCCTACAACAGGAAGACATGAACATCCCAAATGCAGAATAAGCAGAAGAAAATGACTTTAAAAGTAACTTTATGAAGATGATAAAGACCCTTAAGGAGGAAATAAAAAATTCCCTTAAAGAAATCAAGAAAAAGGCAAAAAAAATTGGGAGAAATCAATAAATCTTTTAAAGAAAGCAAAGAAAAAGCAATCAAAGAGTTGAAAGACATAATTTGAGACTTGAAAATTGAAATAGAGTCAATAAAGAAAACACAAACTCAGGGAATTATAGAAATGGAAAACCTTAGTAAATGAACAGGAGCTACAGATACAAGCATAACCAACAGAATGCAAGGGATAGAAGAGAGAATCTCAGGTGTTGAAGATATGACAGATGAAATAGATTCATCACTCAAAGAAAACGTTAAAGTCAACAAAGTCCCTCTGACACTCTACACTCCCCACCTTGTACTTTGTTTTACCTGAGAAAACATTACAGTCCCTACAAGTTGAACATTTTTATCTCTTCAAGAGGCCAATATTGATGACAAGATTTTGATGAAATTATTCTTACATCTATGCTTGTGTCAACCAAACCTTCAATTACAATGACATTTATTCATATTTTTAGTTTTTGTCTTTGATCATTTATACAATTTTGTGAAAAGACTTGGGTGTTTTGTTTGTTTGTTTGTTTTTGTTCTATCCTGGGGATTTTGTCTTATCTGCTGAAGCTGTTCTATCATCTAAAGCAGTATAGTTTTTGTTTGTTTGGTTGGTTGGTTTTTGGTTTTTCAAGGCAGGATTTCTCTGTGGCTTTGGAGCCTGTCCTACAACTAGCTCTTATAGACCAGGCTGATCTCAAACTCACAGAGATCCACCGAGTGCTGGGATTAAAGGCGTTCACCCCTCCTGCCTGGGTCCAGAGTAGTATAGTTTTTAACAACAGGCATTGAGTCTTTTAATAGCTCTTTGGATGACAGGGAATGAGTGAAACACATTTGATATTGTGGTCTAAAGTGTTTCTCAATGGCAAAGGGTTACTTTGCCTGTCCCTTATTGATTTGCATGCATTATTCCTAGACCAGCTTTTGATACACCTTCTGGGTACCCAGGAAGACTTGGGCCTTCCATTTGAATTATCTCTAGGAATAATATATATATATATATATTATATATATATATATATATATATATATATATTGCTTCTGAATGCTTTTCCTACAACCCCTTTTCAAATGACCTTGCTTACCACAATGAAAACATCTGACATTTTAATATCCCTTAAAGTTTCTAGAAATCACTTCACATTTTTTTAAAGAGTTCCCTTCTAGCAAGTGTAATATCCCTGTCAAGGATGCTGATGGTCTTCATGTTCAATAGAGATAAAAGTTGATGAGCTCACAAACTTGCCTGTGTGATTAAACTTACTTTTTGTCTCATATTTATCAGTTTATTTAACAGGGTCCAGCGCTTTCAAGAGCTAAGGTATATAAAAATAATTTTTTCCAGAAATATGCTTTTCTTGGAAAAATGTTTCAAGTTAGAGCTGGCATTGTCAGAATGCCCTGTTATAAGAATTTCAACAGATAATGGAAAGAAAAATCACAGAAATATATTTATCAGCAAGTGACCTGCTCAGCTGTGGTCCACCACAGGCAGCTCATAGGCTTGTAAACCAGTGCAGCCCAGCAAGCTATTCCAAGTAGATTTGTGATTAGGGAGACTTCTTATTAAACTTTCCTTGTAACTCAGTAAAGAAAATATAATGCCCCAAAATATTTTAAAATTTCGTAGGTCATCTTATTTAAAACAGAAAAGATTCCTACTCCGGACTGCTTTATGTATATTTTAAGCCACTAAAATAAAAAAAAAAAGAGTGACAGCTTTGTACAAATTATTTTTGGGGAATGTTTTGCAATTTTTTGAGGAATGGATTCTCTTAACAGGAACATGATCAGATCCAAGTGCACCCATATCCTAGCTTTTCAGTAACCATGGGATATCATCTAAAATACTGACTCAAGACAAGAAAAGTCCATTAGAACAGTGCTAAGCACACTGAAAATTCTAGGGGCTCTTCCTAGAATTTTCCTAGAGAAACAGTCATTTGTTTTTTTGCAGAGTAGACACTTTGGAAGCCTTTGTTTTGTGGCAAGGCATTAAGAATATGATACTTGTTTTGGGTGAAGTACCCTGGCCAAGTTGGATTTCCTAATTTGCAAGCCTTGGTTGACCTCAGCTCTTTGCATGACCTTAAATATGAATCTTGAATATGCAGTTTTCTGTTGTATTAATTAGTTTTACATACTTAAGCAGAAGATGCAAATTTATGCTAATCAATGTTCCTTTTTCATGTAAAGTAATATAAATATTCGTGTCCTAGATTTCTTGAATTGAATATAGTTTTAAGTGTGTTTTTAAATTAGGAATAACTTTCACTCTGGTGTTCCAATGGTTGTGAGACAACAACAAAAGGAAAGAAAGAAAGAAAGAAAGAAAGAAAGAAAGAAAGAAAGAAAGGAAGGAAGGAAGAGAGAAAAAAATCACCTTAATACCTTTCAGTAACATCACAATGATTAATTAATTCTAAGCCCTTCAAATAACTTTCTTTAGAAGCATCTTCCAATCCAAATTTCTTCAATTATAGTCTTGAATTTAATGTTGGCTTTATTAATGGATTTTTAATATGCTTTTAACTGAAATTGTATTATATTACTTTTTACTTCCATTCTTCTTTTTCCTTGCTCCAGCCCTTCCCAACTACTCTTCCTCATTCTCAACCCTTCATTCTCAATTTGATTACCTTTTTTTATTTGATTATTATTTTTACATACATATATGCATATATGAGTATACATATACATGCAAATTCCTGCTGACAACAATTCTGTTGTCGGTGTGTTTATGGCTTCAGGGTTGACCCCTTTGTTTTGAATAAGCAATAAGGGGGCTAGTCTACGAGAGAGAGTAAATTTCTCCCCAGCACTCACTAGCTGCCTGTGACTCTGTCTGTTAATCCTTCCAGGAGAGTACAAGACCACTACCACAATTTTAAGTAAATTTGAATCAAGTTTTAATTAAATACTAGCTAGGATGATGGACCCTGGCCAGGTGCCTTCCTGGTTTCTCCTAAAATTGCAATGAGTTACATTTTGCAGACACTTAAAAAGGCAAACCCATAAGACTACGCATTTCTCACCAGGTGCAATCAGAGGCAAGCCTATGTCTTGACATACTCTCTGCCTATGTACCTTCCACCTACATGTGATCAAACATATCTGGTGCAGTTGGGTCATAAAAACTTGCTTAGGGAAGCAAAAATGTGGCTTATTATATTCCATAAATAATGGCCTCCAGAAGTTTCAGGCCTTGGGCATGTGGCTTGCATGTTTGAGGCATTTTTGTTTTATAGATCTCCTAAGCACAGCAATTAAAACACAAAGCATAACTTTGGCTCTCCCAGTCCTGGGGTGAGGCCCCTTAAATATTTTCCCTTCCAAGTTGATATGCCCATTGATCTTTATTGTTAAAGAACTTTGATAATCCTCCCTGACATATTTGTGACAAGCAGAAAGAAAATCCTAGAAATTTCTAGAAACTTCAGCTGCAATCAACAGGGCAGATACTTAATATTTTCTTATGGCTACAAGCTCTGGGGCTCATTTTGTTTCTTTCCAGAGAGTCAATCTTCATTAGTATATTAAGTGATGAATCTTTGTCTATTATGCAAATCTTTTGTAGTAATTAGGAAGTTATAATTATGAAAGAAATTGAACTCTAAATTTTCTCTCCTTCTAACTCTAACTCAGGCTGCTAAACAAGAAGATTTCTCAAATGCAATTATTGCTACTCTTCAGTCATTTTAACATTTCCATACATTTACTTGTGCTCTTAGAGGATGCTTCCATCTTTACTGTCTCATCACTGTGAGTAATTGCCTGATGCAAACAACTTAAGGAAGGTTTGTATTGTCTTAGGATCACAAGATTACCATGATCATGAATGTATGATAGGTGCTCACATTAAAATACTGTTTGTAAAGTAAACATGGGAGCTCAGATGTTTCCCCCTTCTCCTTGTTCATTTGGTCCAAAATATCAATCCAAGGGATAGAGCATGTGTAGAATTTTTACCAACACACACCCAGAGTACACAAAAACAAAAACACAGTTCTTGTCTCAAAATGAACAAGATATGTTTTTTAGCAAAATATTAGTGACCATAACTCAATAAACAGGATCAGGATTCCAAAATACCATATTATACTTTAGAAGTGATTACATGAGATTTTATTAGATTACAGAACAAAGAGAAGTCACATACCAAAAGTTTTAACCATAAATTACAACAAACCAAGGAGCACTCCCCTATTTTCAGACCATATCCTTAGCTTCTAGACTCATAGATGTGAGTAGGTTGCTCAGAATACAGTGTAATATTTTGGTAATCACAGCACTTAGGTAAGATGACGGAAAGCTTCCAAAGAGATTTAAAAAATGAGTTAAGATAATTTGATTCTGATCTGAAATATTTTACATTTACTTATCTTGAAGTTCAATTATTTGGACCTTTGGACTCTTTAATGCAGGTGTGGCCCCATATGGGTACCGCCAGCACTTTGGGGAAATTTCAGTTCAGACGGTGACGATTAATCACTGCAACACATGACTTAACTGAGAGAGGAAAACTGTTCTTCATATTATAAAGCCCCTGTCATTAATTCATGGTTTTCAGATGTTGCTCCATGTTACAAGCCTTAAGCCTTTGTACTGCAGAAGGCCTTCAGAATGGTTCAGATGCTTTGGCATAAAGATAGTTGGAGCAAGCATCGCTACAAATGTTTTCTTGTCTCTACTTATGAATATACCTCTGGGGTTAAACTAAAAAAAGATCTATAATTTATAACTTCAAAAAGAAAATATAATTTTGTAATTAATTTCCAAAGGAATTCCTGTTTTATACATTCCCATCACATGTGACTTCCATAATAGATACGAAGATTGTGAGTGTAATTTTCCCAAATTCTCTGGTGTTCAAAGAAGTAATATTTTTCAGGGACAAGATTCTGGAATAATTAAAGAAGAAGAAACTGGTGAAGGAAAAAATAAACTTTCTAAAAAAACAAACGTATGTTTTTTATAGTTAATATATTATAAATAAAATTTTCACATTCTATTTTCTATAATTTATTTGACACTCATGTAATCCTTAGCAGTTTTTTCATTTATTTATTTATTTATTTATTTTGTGTGTGTGTTTGTTTGTTTGTTTGTTCATTTGTTTGTTTGTGTGTCTGTCTGTGTGTGCACATTCTACAGTACATCTATAGAGGTCAGAAAATAACTTAAAGATATTGGTCCTCCCCTACTGTGTGAGTCCCATTGATCAAATCCAAATCCTTAGGATTTGGATTTAATGACTCTATCCTCTTAGGTATCGTGATGCCCCAAAGTACATGTTTTGTTTTTTTATGTTTTTCTTTGTTATAGAAAAATTTGTCTAAGTATTGCTTTATTCTCATTGGACTTGATAACAAAATGCTGCAGAGAGCATAGTTCATTTTCTTCTGACAGTTTGGGATACTAGACGGATGTTCTGAAGCTACTAGAAGATTCACTGTCTGGTGAGCAACAGCTTCCTGCATGAAACAACATGAGTGTAAGTCACTCCTCAGCTACCTTTTCTAAACAACACTGACTCTTCACTTGAAGAAAATGGATATCTAAAATCAGGATGAGACCTGCGCCATTGTTTTGTATCTGGAGAAAGAAATCCATTGTTCTTACAGCTTCTTCCTGAAACACTATAGAGTTTCAGAAGAGTAACCCCTCTAAGGACAGACCCTTCTCATTCTTATATAATGATAATTATCCATGAAACCATGATTTAATTTGAAACAAAAAGGATGATCTGGTATTATCCCTTGGACCTCTCAAGTGATGAAAGCCATAAGGAGTGCTTGGACCATTTGTCAGAACCAGAAGAGACAATTATCAACAAGGCCACACCTTGACTGGAACTGTGTTGTTATGCACACATACCTGCTATCTAGTCCATAGGCCTTTGTCTACTGAAAAGATGGCTTTGGGCATCATAGGACTCTTTTCTCCTATTGCCAGCATGACTATACTGAATAAAGCCCCTTCAGCTTTCACCATTTCATCAGTGTATAGAGTATGTGTGGCCAAACCTAGCCCATAGAAGCCCAGCTTTTTCCTGTAACTCAGTTTACAAACTTGGCCTACTAAACTGCAATGGAAAGATATCATTTTGTTGTCAGCCACTTTCAACAAGGCAAGCCATTATGGAGGAGAAAACTTCAGGTGCCCCTTAAAGTTGTTGGACTTTTTATTCCATGCAATAGCTTTCCACCAAGTGTGGAGGCTTTCTACCACACTTGGTGAGAAGAAAAATGGATGTTTAGATTCTATGGGCTGTGAAGTAAGTTCTTAACAATCCATCTGGCCTTGTGCTTTCTGTTTTCTTCTTTGCCCCACCTCCTACCTTTTTTTTTCTCCTTCCTTATTTTTTCCTTTCTTCCTCTTTCACTCTTTCTTCCTTCCTATCTTTCTTTTCTTATAATTGTGCATGCTCTTTTGGGTTAATTGAGTTCATTGTGAATTACTACAAACATAACAATAGTTAGCTTTCAATTGTTTGACTCTTTGGGGCGCTCTTTTAGTTGCTTTAAAGGAATGCACACATTAAAGGAATGCAATTGTTTCTGTGGATTTCTATGCTTAAGTACATAGGTTTTCATTTGTGATGTTTAGCCCAAGACAGCCTGAGAAATCTGACGTCTCTATCAATGGTACCATTGAAACACTATCTACACAATGCCCCCTGCACCCCAAGGAGAAACCTGGGTCACCTTAGGTGACTGGTTTCCTAACAGGAATATTGAGAGGACATGAGCCAACAAGTTTAGCACAGGGAATCACCTAAAAAAAAAAAAGAACAACAAGAAAAAAACAAAAAACACAGCCCTTTCCTGAGTTGCAAGGCAAGGAACTCTGAGAGGTCAAATAAGTGCACATGAGCATTCCCGACCTTGAAAACCACACATTCATGTTGGGGCTTCCAGAGACATGTAAGAGGGTAAACCTTAGGCATTACCGATAGTGTAGGAAGGAATTTATTAGCAAGCCCAAACCCTGGCCTCATGTCGATTCTTGTCTCAGCCACCAAGACAAATTAAAATAACAGTAGAAGTGAAACTGAGACTGCTCCTACAATTCTTTAAAAGACAATTTCCCTGAAAACATGTGTCCATTTCTTTTTACTTTTTTCTAAGTTCACTGTATGCTAAAATAGTTATTTTATGACATTTGCATGTGTATATATATATATATGTGATATAATATTTAAATTTTATATACATTATTCACCCATAGGAGTTATATTCTCTTTCTTTCTTCCTTCCTCCCTCTCTTTCTTTCTTTCTTTCTTTCTTTCTTTCTTTCTTTCTTTCTTTCTTTCTTTCATTCTTTCTACTTCTCTCTTCTATTTAGAATTTTGGACAGAGGGAAAAATGAAAACAAAACTAGTATTTAGAAATCCAACCTATGGGTTTCTGGCTGGAGGCATAAAGGTTCTCATATGACCAGGTATCTTAAATTATTTAATCTCATCAGACATATACCCTGGATTTAGCTTTTATTTGCAGTATGTTTAAGACTGACAATAAAGTTTTTCATGAGTTAATAACATCTAAAGAAGGAGGTTAAGATTCTTTCTTCCTGGGTCTTTGATAAGAATAAAATTATTGGGTTAAAATTATAATTAATATGTACAAAGCAACATACAAAATTACAAGGTTTTGAGCTATTTTAATGAGAGAAATATAAACATCAAATGTTTATTTTGTTAAGATGTAATTTACCCAAATTCAACATTTTTCTAAAAGATGTTTCAAAATTTTAATTTATTTAAATGTATGTTAAAGATTTCCATTGCTCAAAAATCCAATACACTGATGTAAAACTTTATCCTCTTGCTAAAGCAACAAGAATGTATTAAAAATATTCTACTCCTGTTAGTGGTACTTTGTAAAGACTGGTTCAGAGAGCAAAGCCTCATATTTTATTAAGATAATTGCTTGAGTTTCTGTTGACTCTATCAGACTTTTGACAACTTAGAATACTGAATCAAAGCAAAATCAAGATGAATTGAAGTTTGTATTAAACTCTTTTAAATGACAACGTTAAAGGTGATTTGCACATATTTAATGCCCTATAGGACTGTGACTGGAAATGTACAGTGCTGTACTTTCTAAATTTGATGTGATAGTTTACAAATCTAAGGAATTCAATTCAGTACATACAATGTGGCCAATGACTGATTCTTTTAAACTGGAGAATTTTGACATATAATATGGCTAAGGAATCCTACAGACATTTCTTCTACTTATAATCTATACCACTCTGGTGAAAAATATGACTCCTCTGGAGCCCTGCAAGGAAAATTCACTGCCAATATCCACTTGCATTGACCAAAAATATACTTCAGTGTTGCACATATGACATATATAATGGATAATTCACTTATCCAAACTAAATTGGTTAGTAGTTCTAACATTTCCAAGGTTTGTGTTCATATACTCCTAATTGTACCATGACTGTCAGGTTTAAACAAGACAGTTAGATATACCTTAGTCATGTATATTCCAAAAAGTGTCTCTATGAAAAATGAAATATGGATATTGTTTAGTATATACACTATATTTGCAAACAAGTATATTCTACTTTATTTCAAAAGCTTTCTGTATAAACTTAAGTAGGGATTAGTATATAAAACTGCTTCTTATTGACAAACAACACCATTCTTTAAACAAAAACCAATGTAGATATTATTCTGAGGAAAAAGTTCGGGCAGCTTAAGGTCACTAACATAATACTGCCCCAGATAATTACTACACCAACATTCTGTGCTTAATGGGAATAAATAGGCTGTTTCCTCAATCACCAAATCTTCTTCAAAATTCTAACGATAGGTCATCTGTCTTTTGTCACCCCCAGCCTGATTCCTCTGCAATGAATTAATGGTCACATTCATAGCAACACTCATTTGTATCTTAGTAACTTTATGTTATATTTTCCCTGTAAAACTTTGTATCTGTTTTCTTTTGATATTCTTCAGTACATGCAAAATTCAGAGAATTGCCAGGGCAGGTTTTTGAGGTTCTAAGACATCAATGATACAGCAGAAAGACTTAAACTTAAGAATGGACTCTGAGCACTCAAAGCCCAAGAACTATTGTTGGCTCTGACTACTTGGGATCAGTCACTTTACCCCAGACTAGGTTTGGATCAGACCAACCAGGAAAGATTTTTATCCCAGTGATAAGGGGCAGATGACACCACAGTACGATAACTGACAATATCTTCAGAAGAAATTGTTCTGAGAAAAGAGGGGTATTGCCAGAATCAAGAGGAAATAAGGCTTGGTATGGTGGAATAGGCTTATAGAGAAGGAATATTGAAGTAGGAGAATTATAAATTTGAGGTCAGCCTTGGCTACATAGTAAGGATACTCTCTCAAACAACAAAAAATCACTGTGCCAGTCCTTCTACAAGTAACCAAAGTCACAAACAAAGTTTCAGAGAAAGGACTCATATGCATCCATATCTGACAATAAGTCCTTTGCACTAGAATTCATTCTTAATTGGCAACAGTAAAGACATGTTTAAGAGGGAGGATACCTCCTTATGGGATTCATATAATGAATCTCAATCTGCTTTGTACCATTCCTCATCATATTGTCAGTGGACTGAGATGGTGGCTAAGCCTATCTTGAACTACAATTATCCATTTTTGATATGTTCAAATGATTAAGGATGAAAGCAGGCCCTTTATCCCCATTGTTAGAGAACTAACCCCACCAAAAGGCTCTGCTCTTCCACGTTGACCACTCTCCATCTAAATGACCTTGGAGGGTAGAATTCTAACCCAAGAATGTGCATTTCAAATCATGGTATATTTCATTTGACAGATTTTTTTTATAATTCTCTGCCCTTTTATCTTACATAAACAACAGTAAGAACTTTTTCTGGAGTTTTTAGAAGTTAAATTAACTTTTATGACAGTTTGTACTTCAATAGATTAATCATTTTGAAATGTAAATTAGATTTTATTTCCCAAATGTTTTATGAAGGTATTTTCTATGCCCTCCTACATTCAGTCCAGGATCTTCAGGGAGAGAACAGCGTGTAGCACACAAAAAATACTGAGTAAATACTTCTCAAATGAATGGATCACTGTTAATTGGATGAATCTGCAAATAGGCTATCAATAATTTATTGATGCTTTGTAAAGTATGAAGACTGTGTTTTGAAACATCATATAGCTACCTGTTAGTACAGAGATCTCAATTTTTTATTGACACATTTGATTGTTTTTGTCTATTTGATCTGTTGGTTAATGACATAAATATAACAAAGTGCCTTGCAAAGGCTTTTAATTTGTCAATTTATCGGTTGTGCATACAATCATTAGGCTGTTGTAGTCTATCACAATATTGCTATTATGGAAACAAATAATGCCACCTGATGGCATTTAGAAATTAAGTTTGATTTTGTATTTCATTCCTTTGTGTTTAATCTAAGAAAACTTGGGTTCTGCCTAAGAAAAATATTATTAAGATCTGTGATAATCAGCTTTCTATAAAAACAACAAAAGGTTGAGATAATTAATATACCCAAGGAGTTGGTTATTTTAGCTCTTGCCTTTGGAGATTTTAGTCTGTTATTGGTTGACCTTGTTGTTCGGTCCTTTGACAAGGCAGCACACCACACAGGAGCATTTATCAGGGCCACCCTACTCACTTCATGGACAAGGTACTTAAAAGGAAGGGATGAGTGTCCCCACTATCCCCCTTTCCCATGCTCTCCATGACTTATAAAGCTCCCAGTAAGCTCAACATTTTAATGGTCTTGTCCCTTCTACATATCACTTCTATGGGGACCAAAAGTTAATTTTCAGAAATTATGGGGTACTTAGAGTCCAAGTACAAAGATACAGAATGATATTTTTCTGTTGCTTAATTGACTTGCTATGCTATCCTTGTTTTCATTTTTTCCCTTTATTTTGTTAAATAAGCTAAGGGTTCTTGAATCTGATTTGACATTTGAACCATTTAAAAGATTTAATTTCTTTTAATCTTTCATTATTTATTCTCAAACATATTTATTTCAATTTCATTATTCAATTCAAATATCAAGTGCACATTATTATTCACAATCTTTTATAATAAAGCAGGAATTCTAAAATTACTTTGCTCAGTTTGAATAATGCCATGGTAAATATCATCTAATAATTACTTTTATATATTTAGAAGTTTAAGGTTTTATAATTATATAACTGTTTATATTAACTGTATAAATAAGCAGTCTGCTAATGTTTGATTGATACTTTTAATTATAATTATATAATTATTATATGCACATACTTTGGGGTCATAATCTCTTTAGGAAAGATAGCACGACACATTACATTCATACCTTGGTTTTTAAATTCAGTGATCTGGCAGGGTTTGATGGAGCATGCCTTTAACCAGTCCCAGCACTCCAGAAGCAGAGGCAGGTAGATCTCTGTGAGTTTGAAGCCAGCCTGATCTACAGTTCTGAGACATCCAAGATGAAAAAGAGAGATCCAGTCATAAAACAAGCAAGCAAAAAAATTGTGTAATTCATGAAAAAGAGAAAAAAATGAAAAAAAAGAAAGATAGAAGGAAATATGAAAATCACTGAGCTAAATTACATACATTAATTTAATTTTTACCTCACTGTAATCTTCTTATTTTATTTAGGTTTTCAGCCATCATTATAGATATGATGAGGCTTGCTGTTTTAAAGATAAAACTAAAGACGTCCTAATGCTATTGAAACAATTACTCTAAAAGAAGTCTAAAAGTCATGACCAGAGATTTTACATATTAAACATTACTGAACTGAAAACCGTAACAACAACTACATCATGCTGAAATGGTAACCTCCCTCTAGTCCCAGTACTCTGGAGACAGAGATAAGCAAGTTAGCCAGCTCCAGGATGAACAAGAGAGTGTAGTGCAAGGGGAGAAAATGGAGAGGGTCATCACTGAAGACATCCACCATCAACATCTTACCTCCACATGTACACACATGTACTTGCACTCACACACATGTAAGCACACACATGCACTTGCACTGACACACATGTAAGCACACGCATACACATAGCGCTCTTCTTTCCCTGATCTAACTGACACAGGATCTGAAAGGATCTGTTTTCACAAACCAAGCTCCACTTTTGTGTAGGAAATTTTGGACTTTTGTTCTTGCTCCATCTTACCTCTATTATTATCAGTTAAGTTAGGAAAACATAAATCTTCTTGGGTGTTTCCAGCAGTGAGAAGATCAGTGCACAGACCTGTTGGGTGGAGTGAAGGAAAACTTACATCCCTCAAAAGAAGAAGTACAGAGAAAACTGTGGGACACTGTCTGCTGTGTCTAGTAAGCAGAACTGCAGTCTGTATTCGTGTGCCATTGTGTCCTTTTACATTGAAGGTGGGTTTTCCTGTTCACTGTCTGATATTAGGAGACAAATTATTCGAATTTCACCTTAGTGTTTTTCATGGCAGAATTTATACCAGAAGTATGAGGGTAAAAAGATCTGCAAAATGTCATTTCTTAGAGTCTAGTTTCTAAAATACTGGCAAGTACAGAAAATGAAGGAATGTTGCTTACCTAAATTGAGGGTATGTACTTACACTGGCTCCATAGAGCCGAGTCCCAATTCCTTAATGCTGTGTGAAATTGATATTATTTATATCCCCTACAGTGTCATGCATATCTCTCCTTACATTGCAGTAGCCTCCCGTGTTTAATCTCTTCACTCAGTAGTTTATGAGAGTACAGAAAATCTTTTCCTGTAACTATCATATGATGTAAAATTAAGGTGAAATGCATAGATTAACTCCTCTTGTTTCATCTGAAACAGTTCATAGGAACTCCTTCAGGAATGCCCAGCTGGAGGAAAATGATTTTGTTTCTTTGTCAAAACACAATTGAGATGCTCTATTGACTAGATTTATTGAGTGAAATTGGTCCACTTGACAACAGTTTCTCAACTAATGGTCTTTAACTTTTATGTTTATATTGATAAAAATCTTTAAGTTAATAGTAAACTAGCAATAAGTCAAATGAACATTGTGGAAACAAATTTCTCATCCTACAGACTTTGAAACTTATTAAAGTTCTCTTGAGATCTAATTACTAGATGAAATAAGAAAAAAATAATTGAGAATTAATTGAAATAATGTATGATGGTATTTTGGAATTTGCCTCATGAATCTTCAATTATTATTGAAATAATTGTCATTACTGAACATAGAGTGACCATTTTTTACCAGAGACAGGAACATTTTCACATCAATAGTTCATTAGGTTTATAGCAATCCTAAGTATCATTTGCATTTATGCTTTCTAGGTAAAGAAATAAAGTTTGGAGACTTCAAGTTGTTTGATCAGAGATTCACAAGACACTGGTAACAGAGTCATTTTACAGTCACAGTCCATTTTGGAATCTGTATTTCGACATTTCTCTGTATCTCAGAACACTTCTCTATCCAACAACAGGAGATAGTTTGTGTTTGAAGGCTATTCTTAGTTGTCAACTTGATTACATATGGAATTAACTGAAACCCATTGGTTTGTTATAGTTGTGAGGGACTTCTTAATTAAATTAATTCAAATGGAAAGACTCACTTCTACTCTGGATCTTTTGAGGTGGGAAAATCCAGCCCAGAACACTGGGCCACACATATGTAAAGGACATGGAAGAAGGAACTGTTCTCTATTTTTCTGTTTGCCCTCACTATCACTGGCAATCTATTCTTTCTCTGGCATTAGAGTGTACTTTTTCAGTATTCTGGTGTATACTGTTAACTAACTGAGACATCTAGCCTCATGGGCTGCGAGACAACTGGATTCTTGGATATTCTATTGGTAGACAGCCTTGTTGGACTAGATGGACCACAGCCAATAGCCAACTATAATATGTGTGTGTGTGTGTGTGTGTGTGTGTGTGTGTGTGTGTGTGTGTGTGTGTGCGTGAAAACCCTGACTAATATAGGTACTCTTAGCTAAAGCCTCTGCAGAATAAAAAAAAAAAACAAATAAAATTCTTCACATATCCACATATCCAATAATACAAGGTGAGTGTCAGCATTCTGAAAGGGGAAATGTGATGCAGAAAGAAGAAATGGGGAAAAGGAGGACATAAAATTCTGGTAGCTATTTTTCTAGCATGGCAATCTCAAGGTAAACCCAAAAGTGCTTGGGTAGCTCAGTCTCAAAAGCTTCATTGGGTGGCACCCACAAGACCTCTTTTCTGACCTAGCTCTGTTGGCTGCTTGCACCCTTTCTCAGCAGGTATTCTGTGTCCATGCTTCAATTTGGAATGTGCATGGAGACATCCTTAAACCTGTATCATCCATTCTGTGCTCAAATCGAATCAGCACTGCACAGATCACACCAAAATATCCTGCTGCTTATGCAACCATAGGCATATCAGTTTCTGGATCCCCACAATTGGGTATGAATAGAAACTTGTGTCATGTGCTCTTTTAAGAGGAGTGCCCCATCCGAGTTGTTGTCTCTTGAAAAGGTTTTTTGAATGAGTTTGCACAGTAGAAGTCTAAAGTTTCTGGTGGGTGACCTGTTAGCAATTTCTGAAAAGCTCTCTGGCAACTTCTCTAGACTCCTCAATAGTAATTCCATTATTAAGCACAGTGATCCATTTTTAGCCAAAATGCAAGTTTCCCTACTCTTCCGCAGGAAGAGGACCATTCCCACTATAACTGGGGCCAGGGACACTTATGTATATGAAAGCTACAGTGGTCATATTGGCTACACTGCATTTTCCACCTTCAGATAACTGAGTATATCACATTTACAATCGTGGTATGAACAACATTTACAGGAATTTAGCAGAAATAAATTGCAGAGTTTCTTATTCATCCTTCTTTGGCTTTTAAGGGAGATTATGAACACAGTTCCTAATTACCAAAAATGATGGAGTTCGATTTCCACATGTGCGGAAATCACAGGGGGCAGCATATCTGGAATTCAATGAGTAAGCTTTGCCCTAGGAAAACCCCCCTTCATGAACATGGTACCTCCCATGCCAGGTAAGTATTTCTCATCCATTACTAATAGCCCTAATTTTTACTGGAAATTTCATAAGCACAATCTTACATTCCTGTTGGCATGATGGTCTTCCAAGATTCCACCAAAATCTCCCAGGAAGTTCTGCTTAGCCTTCTAGGGATTCTCAGATCTGCATTTCCATGCTGCTCCATACACTAGCTGCAAAGCTCTCCCAAAGGCTTCCAAATTACATTGTCAGAAGGAGTCCGAGCAATGACTCCACTTCTTAGTGACCATTTCATGGGGTTTTCATTTGTTTGTTTTTCTTTTCTTTTTTTTTTTTATTACTATTGGGACACGTTACCTGCTATAAGTAACTTCCAGGAGGAAAGGTTCGTTTGGCTCAGAGCTGTATTCCATGATTGGCCTGGATCCATTGGCCTTCGGCCTGTGGAAAGGTGTAAGAGAGTGGACTTGAGAGAGGACTCGAAAAGAAGAATAAACACATAACAGTGGCTGTAAAGTTAACTCGAAAATGAAAGAAGAAATGTCAAAATACTCACTTCCAAGAACACACTCAGATCGTCCCCTAGTTCAGATACCTCCCCAGAACATCATCAAATTAAGAACTAATCCATGAATCAATTTGCATGTTATATCCAAGCCCTGGTGACCCAAACAGCCTCCAATGTTAGATCCAGCAGCTGTGGATCCACATCTTCAATAAAAGAGTATTGGGAAGAAACTTCATAATCCAAGGATCATGTTGTAGGGTAGTTGTATATCGAGAAGATGTGTCACTGTGATTGGTTTTAATGAAGAAATGAATGGCCAGTGACTAGGCAGGAAGAGGTTTGGAAGGAATCCTGGTGACAGAGAAGAGTCTCCAGATAGACACAGAGAGGAAATAGGAGGTGGAAGATGGAAGACAGGTAAAACCATGTGGCAGAATGAAGATTAGTGTGAAAGAATTACTAAGTTAGAAGAGCTAGTTGAGACAAATCTAAGCTAAAGGCTGAGCTTTCATAATTAATAAGTTTCAGTGTCGTTATGTGGGGGCTGGTGATATAAAGACTTGCTATAGGATCATAACAAAGAGTAAATTTGCTAATCAAAAACTATTGTTAACAATTCAAAATCCAAACTGTATATGTATATTTTAATAAAACATTTAATAAGATTTATGAATAATTTTCTTGCTGAAAATATCGATTCACTACTCTACTACAAGTTTTGGGATTGATTTGTTTTAGTGGGGAACTAGGAAATTGCATAGTTTTGGGGTCTCTTTTTTGCTGTTCAGTAGAACTTTCTCTGATATAAAAATATTTATGTGTGTTGTGACATTTTGTGTCCATGAGCTGCATGTGAACCAAAAAAAAACTTAGACCTGAATTTTTAATTTTTCACACTAATTGACTGGTACTTGACTGGGGCTGAATTTGGCTGGCAGATATTAAATGGCAACCACAGCTATAGCTCTGTGAATACCAAGGGATATCTACTCTCCCCCAAGAAAGCTACCATTCCATTTCTCAGGTGCAAATGTAACCATACTCTAGAACCCAATGAGGCACATTGGGCCACCCCAAATATTGGAGGATTTTTCTAAGCACAAATTCCAAAATTTTCCTTGGCCTTAAAAACAAAACAAAACAAAACAAAAAACTTGTCAAGTTGTTAATGTTGACTGCATAGCTACAAAATGTTTCAATATTTTAAAGGCAGTAGAATAATGATTCAGGCTCCAGAAAAACATACTATCCTGCTGGCGTAAGCTAGAGGGCAGAGGCACATGGACACCATGCCAAGCCTCTGGACAGCGGGGACTGTGAGCTACTGTACATGTGGGTTTTGTTTGAACCTGACATGGATGAATACATTGAATAGAGATCAAGTAAAACCAGCCCTACATAACTATTACTGTTACCACTGAAAGCACACACACAACAAAAATCAAACACACAGAGTATTATAAGATAAAACAGAAGTGACAAAGATTTTCATTAAAGCAATACATAAAAATCACATAGGGTATTAAGTTGGTAAAATCTATAAAGTCAAAATATTATGACTAAAATAATTTTAGAAGTTATTTTAAAAGAGCTGTTCTCTTGAGTAACCCACCAGAAAAACATCACAACAGCCACTCTTGCTGTCACTGCAGCCATGCTGATAGGGAAGAGAAAGTCCCACTGATGGACTTCATGAAAGACACCTAAAAGCAGCCTGCTGGATTGCTAGGGGGAAATGACTGATTCAATGAGTCCCAGATAGTTCTTTCCTTCTGCCCAGAAAGTGTCCTCTCTCTGCACACCTGCAGAAGCAGGTGCAGACAGGTTATAAAAGGCAACTTGATTGGTTTCGTGTGAGATCAAGGTACTGTGTGGATTGGCAAAACAGAAAATAATGTCTGGAAAAATAGATCTAACTGAAGGCATCCTTTGGGGAGAGTAACAACAGATGTGCTGAAAATTCATGAGTGTTTCAGTATAAATGTTCTCTTGTTCATGTTCATCTGTTACATAAGGAATTGTGCAGGGCGAGCCACTATGTCACAGCTTTTGCTTACTGAGAGCAACTTGCCAAGACTAGGAGTCTCTGGAAAAGAAGATACAGGGATATGTGGTGCGAGACTTATGTTCAGCTTATGAGTCCATGAGAGAGCACAGGCATCCTATAAACTGATACATTTAAACAAGGGTCATACATACGCTTTCCACAGGACACACACACTCCGGCACACTGACAGAGTGGTGAAATCAGTTGTTGGTGGTTCACTCACTCTATTCTTTCATCAGTTACTCAATTTAGTGGACAATAAGTTTAACAGGTCCTGAGAAGAGGAGTTGCTAACAATTGGAGCATAGACCAGAATGTTCTTGCAGCTTCTCTAAACATCTTCACAAATTAGATTATACTCTGTGTCAAGAGCTGCACACAAACAAGCCATAGTGGACATATTCCTGAAGGATCCTTTGTCAACTGTCTCTTCCCCACCAATGCACATAAAGCCTTAACATGACATCTGTAAAATTGACAGTGTTATCAAATAAAGGTGACTCTGTACAATTCAGAGCCTACTTCATACATGCTTAGTATATGGCATCTGAGGCAAAGGAGGTCTAAAACATAGATTTCCAAACACACTCATAAATTGTAAAACAATGGATTCCAAGAAACTGCTGCCTTCTTAGAATAAACACTCCATAATTGACCATGAGGGACTTTTAAACATTATGCATACTAGAATATTAATAACTAAAACCTACCAGAACAATAATGAATTTATCAAAACAATACTATATAAAATATCTTTATAGAATATTGACCCACCTGAAGAAGAGAAACAGCTGAATTTTTGAGAAATCAGGCCCCAGTTCTGCAATGCTTATAGTCAATAGTTGCTGCTTTGTCATGAGCCTCCTATCTGTGCTGCCTAGTGTTCTGAGAAGTGAGAATGTATGATATTAACATTATACCTCAAATTAACAGAGAAAAAAGGAAAGAAACAAAATCTGAAGTTGATAATTTCACTCTCACTGGACTTTAGTGCATGAACTAATTTTAATAGTCTATTCCTGGTTTTGCTTACCAAAGTCATTGACTGGAAATTTTAGTTGTTTTTGGTTTGTGAGCATTTGATCATCCAGCTAAGGGACAGACAGATCTTGAAGTGGAAAGCGTTGTTGCTGTTAAAATTAACTTGTGCTGCAGAAAAATAATCCTTTCAAAATGATTGACTTCCTTCTGTTTAAACCGAAAGCAAATCCAGCCACAACACTTGGAGTAAAAAGAATTCACTTCAGGGTTTTATAGAAACAATATTATTTTTGTATAAGGTTTCCTTAAATAAATATGTAGTCAAAAGCTAACTTCTTGCACTTGGTGAAAATAGTATAAGTATTTGCAACGAGTTCTCTTCAAGATCAGGTGACACATCTGATCAGCCTTCATAGTCAGGATAATTAAAAAATAAGCCAACTTTCGTTTGGTTATTTCCCAGCATTAAAGTTACCTCATTCATTTGTTTTGTGTTGTTTATGCTGTTTTGTTTATAATGCTAGTACTTTCACAGCTCGAAAAATGCACTTGGGAGTAGATTTTGATGATTGTTCAAAGGCTTTGGAATTTTGCTAAGGAATCTTTCAGGAATATTTGTGGTCACTTGGGTAAGTGGTCAGTAATGTATTCATGTGGACATTTTTGGCATTTTATGATGCCATTTTTTAAAAATTTGATGGTATTTTCTAGACTAAAATATTACAATATATATTATATACACAAGAGTGTCAGAAAAAGATATGTTTATCTTACTCATAAGAGAACCTATTTCCCATTGGAAGAATTTCTATGTCGTACAAATCAGAAAGATGCACAGCTGAGAAGGCAAACATCGTTTAAGTAAAAAAGGAAACCTGGAGTTAAACACAGAAGATGCAGCTGTAAGACAGACGTAAGCTTTACCTTTTAAGCAAGCATTGCGTCATTTATATATGGTACTGTGCTCAACTTGTAAAAATAGTTTTCACAGTGTTCACTTTTAAAGCATAATGATGGATAATATCAGATTGTACAAGTCAGGGAGTGGGCTATAATGCCTTTAAGAACTCATTTAACATGTGTTAATAATAAGTCTAAGCCTTTAATAGTCTTCTTGCTAAACCAAAATAAGAACAAATAAATGAGAAACAACTTACAAACAAACTAACAGAATCTTATTTGAGAGGAAATAATTTCTATCTTATTAATGATGACATCATAAAATAACAATATTGAAAATATTAATAGCAGATGTAGCTAATACATATAATACAAATGAAATTTCCTAGTATAATTTGTAAGAAAAGGAAGACTTTAATTATATTAATAGCTCATATGCAAATAGTGGAAAATATGGATACTAGTGATTTCATAGAAAACATGAGTAGTCCAACTGTGATAAAATTAATACAATTTTGATGGTTATGTTTATATTGTAGGCATGTATGAAGTTGGAGCAATACATTTTCAGATCTACACAGAGAATTTCTTTTCTAGCTATATGTATACAACGGCCCTTCTATTTCCTCTGTTGCTTATACTATGAAGCCCCGGGGAACAAGTGACAAAGTAGGCACCAGAAGCCTCATTGACAATACAGAGTAGATAAATTGCAGCTTGCAGCAAGTTACACTTGAGATGATGCAGTTGCCATTCTAATTCAGAAAAAAATCAGTTCTGTGTGTTGTGGGTGCTCAGTACGGTGCAGGATAAATTAGTAGGGGAAAGAACTCTGAACACTCTGATCAATATGTACACTGTGAAGTTGGCTATGTGGTCTAATTTAGTGTTATAAATGTCTTATTGTTTGATGACATTGGCCATTTTTGTTTCTATTACTGTTGGCTCACCTTACTTGTTTTGAAACATCAAGCAATGCTAGCTTAGTGTTACTTGGAACTGAAAGGGGCAGGACCAGAAGGAACAGAAACTCTGTCTAGAGAATGGTGCCCACATGAGGAGCAAGAATGTCCATATAAAACCTGACAAAAGCTTTAAAAGGGATTTTAAAAACAAAATAACAAAGTCAAGCAGGCCTTCTTGGTAGCAACATTTTATCAGGTGGGCTCTGTTTGCTAGAGGCAAGCAGGGGGGCTCCTTTAAGAGAGGCTTCCTGACTCAGCATTAGTTGCAAAAAGCAAAGGCCTCTTTGAAAAGACCCTGCTCCCAAACAGTTGTGTTTATGAGCAGCAAGCAGCATGCTTCTTGGTGGTGGCATGGGCCCAGAAACTCTACAGAGTTGTGGCAATAAGCATCAAGCTAGACTATCAGAAAGCCAAGGAATGAACCAGGCAAGCCACCACTTTAATCTTAGCCACACTGTTTAGAAAATAAAACTCATGTGGTCAGAAAAAGATAGAGATAGATATACAGCAAAGACGAATTCAGAAAAAAAAAAAAAAAAAAAAAACCTCTAAAGGGTTTACTATGTGTTTAAAACTATATGTAGACTTGGGAGAGAAAAGGAAAAGTATAGTGAAAAACTTTTTTAAAAAGAAATAGAGTAGCTGGGTGTAGTGGCCCATGCCTTTAAACAGAGCACTTTGGAGGCAGAAGCAAGGAGATCTCTGTGATTTCAAGGCCAGCCTGGTTTACAGAGAAAATTGAAGGCAGTCAAAGTTACACAGAGAAACCCTGTCTCAAAAAACCAAAAAAAAAAAAAAGTAAAATAAATAGAGTAAACAACAACAACAACAAAAAGATTGAAAATACACAGAGAGTCTGCATCCTATATGCTATTGTGTTGTCTTTAAATTGTTTGACTTCTGAGGAAAGAGCAACAGCTGCTAAAAGACATTAGATTATAAGTGCTGCTTGATTAACCCAAGCTATAAAAATGACTAAAAAAAATGATTTGACTTCAAAATTTAAGGTTAAAAACAGGCTACTTTGGAAAAGAGATTCTGCTTTTGTTTTCACAGAAGGTGAAAAGCTGTGAATTCCTTCCAGAATAATATGGTTTGATCAAGAAAGACTCCCTGAAGCAATGACTCAGGTGAACCAACATCCAAATACTTAAGACAATGCAGCCTCAGACTACTACAGCCAAGTTTTAGACAGGTTTCTGGGTTTTTCTCAGGATCCCCTTGGTATTGACAGCACCCTTAAACAGCTGGAAGCAGTTTGGAGAGAACAACACCCAAATTCCCAAATGTTATTTATAAGGGTTTGTTTTCATTTAAATGGGGTTGCTTAAAAATGGTTAATGATCACAGTAAATCTCTTGCTAAAGAAGAAAAGGAACATATAATATAGAAATAAATACTTTGTATTGGTATGGATTTTGATTTATTGATACAAATTTAAGGTCAGTTTTGTTATAGGTATATTTTTATTCTTGTTTAGATACTGTGTTTACACAGTTCAATTAAAAATCTAATGTATAGTTAAATGCAGATTATATATAGTCACTTAAAACTTGTGTTAGTTGTTTTCCAGATATACAGAGATATATTTGAGATGGATAGTCTTCAAACCTTTCAAAGACCTACAGAATATGACATTTAAAATTGTTTGTTAGGGTTTTTCATGGCATTGAGACACAACTGCTCCTGGATACACCAATTATGTCAGAGAGCATGAGGGGCATCGAAGAAAGTCGTTTTGGAGGGCGCCATTACAGGTCCGAGGAGACATCTGGCACTAGGGACATTTCCAGAGATCTACCAGGATGACACGAACTGACAATCTAGGCAATGGTGGAGAGGATAACCTAAATGCCCTTCCCCTATAATAAGACTGATGACTACTTTTTATACCATCCTAGATCCCTCATCCAGTGGCTGATGGAAGCAGAGGCAGACACCCACAGATGTACACTGAACTGAACTCTGGAACTTAGTTGCAGAGAGGGATGAATGAAGATCAAAGGGGTCGGTACCAGGCTGGTGAAATCCCCAGAAACAGCTGGCCCCCAGACTGCTCTCTGGGAGGCCAGTACAGAAGTGATCCAGACCCCCACCCACCCACCCCCCTGAACATGGATGTCAATTAGGAGGCCTTTGTACTCTAGGAGGCCCCTGGTAGTGGATTAGCATTTTTCCTTGGTGCAAGAAGGGACTTTGAGAGCCCATTCCACATGAAAGGATGCACTCTTGCCCTGGACACATGGGAGAGGGCCTAGGCCCGGCCCAGGATGATGTGGTGGACTTTGGGGAGCCCCCTTTGAGGGCCCTACCCTCCCTGTGGAGTGGAGAGTGGATGGGGTGAGGAGCAGGTGAGAGGTTGGGGGGAGGGTTGGAGGGAAGGGGAGGGAGAAGGGATTGACATGTGAAGCAAGCTTGTTCCTAATTTGAACTAATAAAAACTAATAATATAAAAAGAGAAAAAAACTATTAATCAATCTACCATTATCAGCCCACTATTCCTCTCATGAGCCACTTTACTATAGCTAGTGATTGTCCTAGACTGTTTAGAAGGCTATAATGAAATACCAAGGGGGAGGAAGAGAAGCTCTAAATAATAGAAATTTGTTTTTAGAGTTTTCAATGCTAACCCTAAGATTTTGGGTTCTAATAGGCACGTTTCCACACACATTGGTAATCTTGCCAGGCCTTCCCATATTAAAGGGGAGATGTTCTCCTGGGCTTTCATTGGTAAGGACAATAATCCTAGTCACAGTCCTCATGACCTAGTCTTAACTTGTAGAAATGCCTCTGGATTACACTCTCTTCGTGATGATTAGGATTCAACATGAGGATTCTGGAAGGTACAAATATTGAGACTATGGTGATTCCCACTAGGGGTCCCCTCATGCTTAAGAGGGCTGGAGTCAATGAGTATGATATGGATGGTTCAAAGACATTATCATCATAGAAACCCACCACAGCATTAAAGCTGCTCCCATGGACCTCTCTGATACACATGCAGGCCGCTTTGTGAGAAGACAGCCCCCTCTCCTATCCACAATAATAATTTAGGCTCCGTGTAGCCTTAAACAGGAATGTCAATCTTACAACATGGTGAGCTTCATCAGTTTCATTAATTTTATGAGCTGAGTAGGTTGTGATAACTTCTTGATTACTGAGATTGTCTTTTCCCCCTCACCAGGATGCTTCTATTGAGAAGTGGCAGCTATGGCACAGATGACTTCTCTGTTAATAATCTTCCATAACCATAACAAAACACCTGGTAAAATTATGTTGATTAAGAAACCTGTTATTCAGAGTCAGAGTTTCAGGATTTTCAACCCATAATGCTTAGGCCATGTTGCTAGGGTTCATGACAAGATAGGATGACATGGCAGGGAAATGCATAGTGGAGCAAAATGCCCACCTCACTGTGGCAGAGAAGCTAGGAGAAAATGAAGAAAGGAGTATCTGACAATACCCTCCACGGGAAGGGCACATCTTCCAAAACTTCCTACTCTTTCACTTCTCCAAAAAGTTCCACTGATTCCCAGGAGTGCCAGGAATTGGCAGGCACTAGTGCCTCAAGTAGGAACATCTAACTGCCAGCCTGTGGTTGCCTGTGATTACTACCTGTCTTAAAGCTCTGTTTTTTCTTTGTTTGCCTGAACAGAAACAGTGTAATCCTAGTCATAGCCCTAACTAAGAACCTTCCCATGTGCCATGAAAATAAATTAAAAATACACAGATGACAGCTTTGTCCTTTTACCCCTGGCATTTTCATTAGCCTTCCATGGAGACTCACATCTACCTTAGTCCCTAACACAGGGTAACAAGAAGTTAACTACATCAAAAGACAAAATCACAATCAATTTAGTGTAAAAATCCAATTGTACATTATTAGCAACTTCTGTTGAAGAGGATGTGTTCCAAGGAGATAAGGAGGGGAAGTCAGTGTTCTAGGAAGAGTGTTGAACAAAGAAACAATGCAAAGTGAGATAGCTTGACATTGGGTCCACCTGGTTACTTTACTTACAGGGTTAAATGCAGGGGATATCCTTATTAAGTCAAGTATGAGGGAGATAAACAATAACTCGAATAATGTCAGATTGTGTAAGGGATTCCATTTGATTTGATTTATTAGGTGTTAGTGAATGAACCGAGTCCAAGTCAATTGCTGTAAATGTTATTTAATAATAGTTTCTGCAAATGCCTTGCACCTGTACTTGCTATAGGTAGAAAGGCCTTTGTGTGTGCTTTCACTTCTGACTGCCCTTATATCCAAAAGTATTATTGACCAGGCATCCTTTCTTCCAAATTGATAATGGCATCTGCTGTTTGGTGATTTAGATAAATATTTATGTAGCCTTCCCATACTGTTTTATGTCTTTTGCTATCCCAACAAAGGACAGGGTTTCCTTCAGGACCAAAGTTTTAATACCAGCTACATATATTTAAAACAAATAAATTGTATAATCTTCTAGCTGAAGTCCACGGAACATAGAGTCTTTACTATGATTTAAGAAATAAGAATAGTTTCAAAACCAAATACATTAACACATGGGAAAGCCCTGCACAATGAAGATGGAATCCATGTGGAAATACTATGGCATTATTGAGAGTTTCTTGCTCACAAGTCCTGAGAAAAAAATTCAATGAATAAAAAATATTCATTTATGCCTTCAAAATATATTTATACTTTCTATTTTTCAAGAGCTAAGCTGAAATTTGACTCTTTGTCCTGGGAGAGCTCACATCTATTGGAGAAATATGCTCTGTGTACTCTGGCTCACAGTCTATGGAAACACAGACAGGGGGCCACTACCTCAGGCTGTAGCCTTTGGATAATGAATCAGAATCTGTTGTTTCTGCCTACCCTGCATCCCTCCTCCTTTCCTGACTCTGTTTAGCTTTTTTTTGGAGGAGGTAACAACCTTCAGAACAGCAAGAAGTCTGTATGGGTGTATAATTAGAATTATTTTGCCTAGTTTGGAACAGGGCAAAAAACAGGTTCATGGTGTGACCACTTAGTAAAGCAAAACGACATAGAAAGGATACATTTTACAACCTCACTTTCACATGAATGGGACATTTTTGAAAAGATGCTCGGTAGCTTGTATTACTCTTTTCTTCAAGAAGAGAAATCTGGGCAGAAGTGTACAGGGATGGGTACAAGACTTCTGTTGTTTGTTTGTTTGTTACCCATTCAACCTAACCTTTTGCATTTTGGGCTTTTCTAAAATATGTAAATTAGAAGAGAAGACACCAAAGTGAAAACAAGCATTTTTAAATATTTGAAAGAAGACAATAGCCAGAAGAATTCCAACTTTTAAATAGAGATATGGAGTTGATGGCATGATTTACTTTTCGTCTTAAGACTGTATTTTCGTATTTCCACAACAGCTACTAAAGATACATATATATATATATATATATATATATATATATATATATATATATTGTGTGTGTGTAAATATAGGGTAGAAATATGAAAAGAAATTGTAATAACATTTAGATTTGCTATATTAACAGATGATTACAGTAAAGTGCTGTTTTCCTCTTTTTCGTCATAAAACTGTATCTCTTTTGATGTCTAAGTCCTCTATGTTTGGTGTCAGATAAATTAAAAACCGTTGGTTTTGGGAGAAATCCTGATTAGAGGTACCACCTGCTTCGGCATGGTCACAGTTATGTAACAAGGATTTAAGAAGCCAGGAGGCTCACACTTGGTCTCTTTCTTTTGCCTGGCTGGGCTGACTGGGAAGCATCTCAGGGTCTGTCCTGCTCTGGTGCAAACCTGGCTGCTTGCGTGAGTACTTTTCCCCAATAAACTACCATTTATCAACCTAACTCTGACTCCACTTTGCAATCATCAATACATTGTTGTACATGAGTAATAAAATTGGTAAATGAGGGAACTAGATTTTCGGTTTAGATACTTTTGGAAGTCATGTTTAACCTTAGGTCACCTCATACTGGTACAAAACAATGGATACATAGATTTTCTGTCTCTAAACAATGTAATCCATTTATGTCTGTTTTAATGTTATATCTTTGACAAATCTGACAAATCTTCTGTATAATTCAGTTTCCTCTACCTTAATATGCGGAATGTATCTTTACTGGGGATGTCTATATGCTGGAGGTCTTTGGTAACCAAGACATCTCAATGCATTGGGTTATTATTGGCTGTCAGCATGACAATCCATGTGTGAGGAAACCAGAAATTTTTAAGAATATACAGGAGGGTATGAATAAAGGAGGAGTAAATTAATTTGGAATGGGAATTATGCATGTTATTTTTAATAAACAGATTTTAGCACCAAGGAAGAAATACATCCAACATATACAGTTTATTCCTAAACAAACAAGACAGTAATTGCTCAGAAAGTGTTTAAAGAATTAATGAGAACAATGATTTGTCAATTTGAAGCATCATGCCTTTATTTTATGCAAAACATTCAGTAGAAATGAATATTGTTGGTGCAGTTAAAGCCTTCACAAATTATATAATTTGTCGGATACAATTTTTGGTAAAAGAATCTTAAATAGTCTCTTCTTGTTACCATATATGGGGCCAAAATGGCGCGAGTGTATAGCAATCGTTTTGAGGGTGAAGTGAGTGCTATGTCAGCAAAAGAACAAAAACAGTCTATCATTGTGCTCTCTCCCAGTGTCTTTCTATACCAAAAGGTCCAAATCACCAGTCCTAGTGGCCAGGAGTGTGAGCTGCTAGGACCTCATGCTGACCAGCTGCAGCTTCCTGAAGGTTGCAAGGTCCCAGATTTCTCTGGAATGTGCTTGCCTGAGATTCTTCAGATTATAGTCTCAGGACAGATCCATAGGGAGATGGTAGCCTCTGCCTGGACTGAGCTCAAAAATAGCTTTCTGGGTATCAGTCACCCAGGAAAGCAGAGGAGGTAGCTGCAGCAATAGCTGCCAGGCCTCATGCTGCCACAGATGTTTGTTTTTATCAATGACCCAAACACTGCAACAACCTCTACCTGCAGAACCCTTCTTTGGATGAAAAGACATCACCAGCTGCTGACTGGGATTTCCTCTCTGGACACAGTGAGAGTTTCATGTAAACAGGCTGCTTTTTCAGAAACTATGCTTCCAAATGTCTAAAAACAAAAACAGAAGTCAGCATTCATTAAGTGTACTCGGAAACAATTCTATTCATTGACTTTAGGAAAACAGTCCACAGTAGCTGTGTACCATTTTTATGTTCCAGATGTGAAAAAATGATTGCCCCAACATCATGAGGAGGTGAGTTCAAATGTCAGAACCCAATTTTAAAAGACCAGGCGTGGTGGCACACACTTTTTACAGTATCACAGCCTACTTGCTGAATTACACGCTAAATATATCTTGTATCAAAAAACAAACAAAAAAAAAAAAAAAAAACAAAGGAAAGGTGTACAGGGATGATTCCCTTGGTTTCCTTCTGGCTGGCACCAAGTGTTTGTGAGTGCCTGTGTGAGCATGCATGCATGCACACACACACACACACACACACACACACACACACACACACACACACACACAAAGAGCACACCACACAGGCACACATAAACCCACATGCAAGCATGCATGCAAACACACACCACATACATGTACACACTCATTCACTAATACACAGAGAGAGAGAGAGAGAGAGAGAGAGAGAGAGAGAAAGAATGAGGCTCATAGATTATAACCTGATCATATGACTTGTATATTAAAGAACAACAGCCTAAAGTCATTTTGTCCATCTGCAGAGCCTGAAACTTGTTCTATGTACCTCAGTGACTCTAAACCTGAGTGAGCATTGGCCACTACTAAGGAAATTACACCCACTACATTGACAGTGGGAAAGTGGATCCCCACTGAAGTGCATACATCATGTATGTTTCTTTCCATGGTGTTCATTCTGCGTCACTTTCCTTAACTAAAGGGCCCCTGAACACATTACAAACAAATGGAGAGCATATGCTTTTTAAAAACATTCTTTTCATATAAACATACATTTAAAACAATAATTACCCTGTCAATTTTTTAAAAGTGTGTCTTATAGATTCACACACACACACACACACACACACACACACACACACACACACACACAATTTGACAATCATTCTGTTTTTAATTTTGTCTTGTTGAGTGCCACTGTTTATTTCTCTAGCACATAAGACCTTTAAGTGCTTTAAACAAAAAATTCTAATTATCAGTATAAGATTACAGGATGAAATTCCTAAAAATTTTGAACACACAATAGGTACATTGTTTTCTTCCTTAAAGTCTACACTGTCAAATTAGAACAGTCACTTTTTTGTTCTTCTGCTCTGACAGTGGTATGATAGAAATTTCTATTGTTTGTCCTTTGTCAAATTAAAGTACATGAGTACTTTTAAGTAATTTTATACAAGTAATTTTAAGTACACAAAGTACAAGTAACACAAACAGAACACAATGCTGTTTCATATTTTTATATCATATTTCTTGTGTATTTTCAATATAGAAACTTCATTAAGTACAAATAACAACACAGGAGAAGATTTCAGTGTTATAATAACTGCTTGGGGAAAGTCAAGAGTTTTGCAAACACTAATCCCAATAAACCCTGATCAGTCAGAAATCCTCAGAAAATCTCTTGTATTGAAGTCATTACTGTTCCTCAAAAAAATGCATGCTTTCAGATTTATTTTAAAATTATGGATTTGTTTTTGTGGCTGATGCTATTTTAATTGCTACAGCAGAATATTTGTAGAGAATGAATGTCAAATACATTGGCCAATCACATCGATCAAATTGCCTTCTAAATTCCTTTTGACTTAAAGTCATTTACTAGAATTATTCATTAAAATTCCAAAGAAGGCAAAGAGTAATTAGATATGCTATTTGTTAGAAATCAACTCTCAGAAAAATCTATCATTTCCTGTTGGAAGAACACAGCCAATTTAGATAAATTCTGTATTCCATTGACTTAAACACTAATGTAGGAAAGATTTAAACATCCTTTCCTCTTATTGCCTTTGGTATTATAGTTTAAAAATAGCTACATGGGCAGCTGAAGGTCCTTGAGAACCCACCTCAAATAACTGAAATGATAAATACTGCTAATAATGCTTTAATTTCTATGAATCTCATTAGTATTATTGTTATGTGCATCTATCACTGGTAACTATTTGAAAATATTCATGGACAACTTATCTGACAGTAAAGTTATTAGGATACAAACCAAGAGATAAACTCTCAATTAAAAGTCTTTGTTAGAGACGGGAAGAGATGGTTCGGTCCCTAAAGGTCTTGCACAAGGACTTAAATTTCGTCATTAGCACCAATACAGAAGCTAGTTATGGTGAATCTGTAACCCAGGGAATAGGAATGCCTTGACAGAAGGATCCATAGCGATGATTGGCCAGACTATCTAGCCAACTGCATTCACTTTGGGGACAATGAGATATTTTGTTTCAAACAAATAAGGTGTACAGCCATCAATCCAGATACCCAATCTTCATCTGTGGACTCTACACACACACACACACACACACACACACACACACACACACACACACACACTCACACACACACACACACACACACACAAACACTCATACTCACACACATACCACACACACACACTCATACACACTCACACTAACACACACACAAACTCACACACTCACACTGCCACACACTCACACACACACTCACACACTCACACACTCACACACTCACACAAACACTCACACTCACGCACATACCACACACACACTGGCACACACTCACACAAACACTCACACTCACACACATACCACACACACACACTCATACACACTCACACTAACACACACACACACACAAACTCACACACTCACACTCCCACATTCACACACACTCACACACACACACTCACATACACACACTCACTCACACACTCACACATACAATGTCATTTTTCATAAACAACAGTAGAAAAATGTCTTGCTGACACCTCTTGTCACTTTATAGTCAGCACATGAATGTTCACACATGTCACTGGTTAATAAGCTTTCTTGTGTTTGCCCATCTGTAAAATGAATGTGAAATTTCATTTATGTGATAAATGGAGAAGTACACAATACCATTCTTTATACACGGCATAGTTTGCTTTTGAAGGTCAATCTTGTTTTTAACATTTATTACAGCATATGTAAATCCTATCATGATGGCCCTTAGGGAGTGAGTCATAAAGATAAGTGGATAAGTCTTTCCAAAATCGTATTTCATTATTTTAGATAGATATCTGCATATCACAGATATGGTCTCAGATGTAATAAAATTTCTGTTTTACCTAATGCTTCTTATGCAAACCTGGTTTGATCTCCAGCAAATTTTCTCTGGAAATTTATTATTGATTATATTATATGCCTGGCTCCCGAGGAACCAGCATTTTCTACTAATTATAACTCTAAATTTTACATGTCCACATTGGATGCACAGTTGTTCTCTAGAGGGCTTGTTAGCACGATAGGTACAAATGAACAATGTAGGTAAAAGAAATTGAATATGCCTACTTCAAATTGTATGGAACTTACTTAAAATTCTTTTTTGTGTAAAATTTCCTTATTTTCCATACCTACCTCAGGTTCCCCTCCCTTCTCCCCTCCTAGTTCCTCCCCCATCTCCTTTCTGTCCTCCCTCTCAACCCACTCCTCTTCAGGTTCTATCCAGAAAAGCTCAGGCCTCCAATGGATATCAACAAAACATGGCCTTTCAAGTTGCTGTAGGACTGCACATCTTTCCTTGTATTACGGCTAGACAAGGCAGCCCTGTCATATAAGGACTAGGTTCCCCAAAACTAGCAAAGGAGTCAGAGACCGCCATGCTCCCAGTTAGGAGTTCCGCAAAAGACGAAGTTACACAACTGTCACATATATGTAGAGGGCCTGGGTTTGTCTTATGCGGCCTCCCTGGTTGATAATCTAGAAATATTCCATGTCACAGAATAAGAATGTATTCCATAAAAGGTAAACTTTGTGTGGCTTCAGGACTCTCAGGAATTATTTAGGTAGTTACAGGAAATATGAACTTTATTTTCCAATAGAAGTTACTTTTATGTGCATATAAAGGTGTTATGCTTCAGTAGGATGGCAGGAGCAACAGTGAATACACCGTGAAGAACACTAAAGTGTAAGGAGAAATGCTCATTCATTGAGAGGATCTTTAGTACAAACCTTTGGCAAGAACTACAGAGAAGCAGGAAGGATGGAAACTTGTCAAATATACAGTAAATACACAGTTCACCAGTCTCCAGTCTAAGAATACCAGAGGCAGTAGATGCTGTGAGAAATTAGGTGTACCCCAGGGGATTGAAGAAATCCAATGATAGTTTTGCCCTCAATGTAACATATTTAAAATAAATTGGATGCTAGAAAGAATTCCTTTATGAATATACATGTTATAGGAAATTCTTCTAGACTACTTGAATATATTCCATTATATTTATGGCAAAACAGTTACTAATAATCTCTTTACATAAACTAAAAGAAAAAATTCCAGTGAAATGTCTGATATGGTAAAATGTCACAGGAACAATCCTACTGAAGGAAGGTGATACATGAAAAGAAAGAGGAAAGCAAGGGAGGAGGTGTCAAGAGCTTCCCAGCAGGAGACAGACAGAGAAGAGCAGCCCTGGGTAGATTGATGTATTTTCCATTTAACACTGAAGATGGGAAACTTCCTAATTCTTCTTCCTCTCCAAGGGGGAAAATAACACTGGGTGATTTTTCCTCAGAAGGGAACTCTTCGGTGGTATTTTCAAGTCTTCCTCCATAAGGCATCAACCAATTAGTTTCCTCCCTTCTCATAATATTCCAATCCTGTGTCTTAGTTTTTTCTACTGTTATGATAGATCATCAAAAGCAACTTGAGGATGAATGAGTCTATTTCTTCAGTCACAGTTCATCCCTACAGAAAGTCAGAGCAGGAACTCAAGACCATAACCTGGAGGCAGGAGCTGAAGCAAGGACCAGAGAAGGATGATGCTAACTGACTTGATCCCATGATTTTCTCAGCCCACTTTCTTATACATCACAGGACCACCTACCCAGGGTGACCCCCCTACTCATATTGGACTCAGCCTTCCCACATGAATCACTAATCAAGAAAGTGGCCCCACAGACTTCCCTACAGGTCAATCTGATGGAAACATTCTCTCAATTGAAATTTCTTATTTCTAGATTACTCTATCTTGTGTCAAGTTAACAAATGCCAACAAGCATGCATTAAGATAGCCCAAACCAACTAATTCAGAGGAAAGGTATTTATCCTACTTTCAAACATGTAAGAGTTTTGGTTCTGCCATACAGATTTGGATTCCAGCTCTGGATCCTTATTATTGGAGAGAGAGAGAGAGAGAGAGAGAGAGAGAGAGAGAGAGACAGAGAGAGAGAGAGAGAGAGAGTTCTTCTCTAGACAGAACTTAGAGGAATGTGAGATCTTGTTTTGCCTGCCTTTTTATTCTTTAATTTGATGAAGTAAAAGTGTCTCTTCCTACATACCTGGTGATATCTCATTAATGCATCAATATTAACAAAAGAGTGGTAAAAATCTATGGTAGAAAATGAGGAAAATGTGAAAGAATAAGGTGTTCCTCAAGGTGTTTAAACTTGTTAGCAATTGTTAAAGTCATCTCATGTGTGTCTAGTGTATACATATGTGTGGGGGTACAAATGAGTGTGTGGGTGCATGTGGACATGCATAGGGATACCCAAAGATGATGTCTAGTCTTCCACTTTGTTCACTGAGAGAAGGTCTCTCAGTCAAACCCAGAGCTAGCAATAAGGCTCACTGTTCTTGCTAGCAGGCTTGCTTTAGGGATCCCTTGTCTTATACTTCCAGGTGTGAAATTATGGTTATTTATGTGGCTCTGGGGATCCAAACTCTACTCCTGTCCTCCTGTTTTTAAGAACTTTAACTGCAGAGCTGTCTCTCCAGTCTGTTTTGTTCTCAGTCTAAGAGAAGCAACACAGAAACTTAGATGTCAACTTTCCTTTATTAACAGTTACTTGGATATTTGATAGACTTTGCATGAACATTCTATAAATCATGATTCTTTCTCCTGAGTCTTCTGTCCATTACATGACTTTGTAGAAGTGTATAGAGAGACACAAACACGTACTCTACACATGATCAACAATTCACTATGAAATGTGTTCCTATCAAATATTTGAAAGAAGGAGATAATAGTTCAAACCTAAAACATAGTGTGATATTTGGTATTTACAATACATCCCAAATATATTTTTTCAGGGGGTGAAAGACTTGTTTTAAATATCCCTTAGGCAGTGTCCCTGAGCCCTACCACACGTTCTAACTCTGGTGATGGGGTTTCTTCTCATGTTTTGAATAGCAGTTAAAAGAAAAACCCAGAAAATGTTTCCATCATTAAATGATTCATAAATGTCAGAACAAGAATAGTAAGCGATTTTACTAAGGAGAGTTGCTGTCAGAAATTTTGAGTGATTATCCTCGTGTGACCCACAAACCCTCCCTAGGAGAGCTTTCAAAAGTGCAGGTCCCAACCAATGACTGATTTCCCTTTAGCAGAAAGAGAGTAGTTTTCATCAGTGAAAAGACAGCTTGTTCTTCCTGTGACTATGCCCCAGAGCATTGATACACCTAGTTCTGTCTTACAGCCACATCTCTCTTGAGTTGTTGCTGGCTGTGGACACTGAATCATTTGTCATAGCCCCCTGGGTGACCTCACAGAGGACAATTCTATCTCCTCAGAGAGAGGCTAGAACCCTTCAGAGAATTTGTGTCAATAAGACAAGCCCCTCTGACAGCTGCTATTCACAAATCTGTTTTCACAAATTTGAAGACACTGCAGCATTTATTATTTGTATTTAATTATCCTCTGGTGGGAAATAATGGCTGTAGATTATTTCCCTTTAATGGCCAATTTCAGGCATTTTGTAGCATGGAACTTGAGATCAGCTTCCTGACAAAGCCCAATTTTGCTGCCTCAGGGCAATTGCTCAATTTTCCTAATATTAATTTAGATGCTCATAGCTTCTCATCTAAATAATTAGTCTCTATATGAAACGGGTAATAAACAAAGTTTAAAATAAATAATGAAAGAACCTCTTAAGTCAATAACATTGATCTCACACTCTCCTAAAATCAAATTGAGAAACAGTGATTCTCTTTGATTGGGATTAAAGTATATAGCTAAAAGAAAACGTGGTTGACATTTTATATTTTTGGTTCTAAGAAGTACAGTGATAACTTTTAAAGTTTTAATATTTTCAGGCCTGCTCCTATTGTATTAAAAAGTGCATTATGTGTGCATGAGTTTATGCTTTCCACAAAACTACAACCATGCAAATTTATTTAATTTGTATCACTACAAAACCAAAACTGTATGAGGAATGAAGTTGACATTAACTCTTGATGGCTGGTAAGATGGCCCAGCTCTGGGTATGGGTGCTTACTGCCAAGCCTGAAGACCAGAATTCAATCCTAGGATCCACATGATGTAAGGAGAGAATTTATGCCAGCAAATAATCCTCTGATGTCCACATGTGGGCTTTGGCACAAGTGCGAACATGCATTCACATACACATATATGCATACAATCCACACACATAAATAAAAATGTAAAAGTGCTATTAAAAAATAACTTTTAAAATTAATCCATTTCAACTTTCCCAGAACTAAAGAGTTTGAGGAGTAGAGATGATTCCCTATGTAACATCTGCAGTTGAAAGTAACAGAAAGATGACCCTTCCCTACCTTTCTATTTCACTTATAAACATTATCACTCATTTTTCTATGTTGCCTGATGTGTAAAATGCTATTAAAGGGAAGTGCAGGCTGACATCCCTTAATCAGACACTTCATCTTCCCCGTAACTTGGGTCTTTCCTTGGGTAAGTTTTTCTGGGGTTGCTGCAGCAAGGGTGTGTTCCTTTGCACTAGAGTAAAGCTCTGTACTCCTGATGACAAGACCTCCCTGCCAGGCCTTCCTGTCTGATATCAGCTCCATGGAATGCATCCCCTAAGGTAAGACTTGCTTATGAATGGTGGCAGATTATCAGCAATGCACAACCTGATAAGGGACATTTGGAAAACTCAGGCTATAAGAAATCCCAAAGACCAATATTGATCTTCTGAGGGTCTAGTAACCCAAGTTCATCTGTTTCCAATAGTTCTTCTAAATTGTAAATACCATCTACCCAGTCGTAGTTTCATCCACTGGGGGCCGACACACCTTCGGATTGTCTGCCAACCTACCTCCTGAAAACACCGATTGTCTCGGGTTCCTACTAACTTTTCTAGCTTTCAATTCCTTTTGGCATAGATTTTTCTATGTAGAAATAGAAGTGATGGCTTTACCTCCTCTTCCTTTTATTTTTTGGTTTTATTGTTAAGTGTTCTGTTTCCTATCTGTGACTGCATACTTAAAATACTTTGTGATCCTATAGCCTCTGCTTTTTAGGAAGACCCCTACTCAGTCTCCTCCGCTCACACCGAATTCACTCTTCTTGTTCTCATTCCTTTCTGTATTCCCCTTAATCTATGTGGCTCAAATTTACATGTCCATCAGCGCCCTGGTCACAGTGTGTCCCTCCTTTAAACTCCTAAAGCTTCTGTTGTTTGTAGCAATAAATAGTTCTTATTATTTATTACCCCAAATTATTCATGAACACATCTTATCTTCCTCACTAAATTGAAACATCTCTGAGGGAAGGAAATCTGCCAAATAAATTATCCTTCTTGCACAGCCCAGGGCACTGTGACTTTAGAGAGTCTGGAAGCAGCACAGGGCACACTGACTTCTGTGAGTTGAAGGACGACACAATGCACACAGTGAGTACTGAGAGGTGAGGACAGCGACCGCTTTAGGAATCTTGCTTGTTAGTAATGCGTCCTGTCCACACACCTGCTTGCTCTGACTGCTAATATGTGGGCTTTGTATTGTATCTGTAAGTTCTTGTGGTTTGGCTGTAACCCACTAAAACATTTTGTTGGGAACTTAAGTCCCCAGAGCAACAGTTCTGGGAGGTAGGACCTGATGAGCTGTGGTGAGACCATCCTAGGGGGGAGGTTCTTACAAAATCAGTGAGTTTGATCTCTTTCTGTAGTCTTGCTTTAGGCTATAGGATTGGAGACTTGACCTTATGTTGAAATCCTGGTGGGAAAGTTGGTGATTTAGGTGGACAGTAGCTTACCCCAGAACTCTGAACGTAGAAGACATGTTCTATATCAAATGTGATCCTGGCTGGAGAGGAGACATCATCTATGCACCGTGACCCTATCAGTATCCCTGGTAGGATAGGAGATTTTCTATGGGGATTCACAAGTTTTGCTTTTTTTTTTTTTTTTTTGGTTTGTTTTAAAAAATTAGGGGTATGGAAATGGAAGCTAGCCTCCAAAGAACAGACAAAAGAAGCTCATACCATCCACCTGCTAAAGGGATAAAGCTAAGTAGGAAGAATCATGCTAGACCCAGATCAGATAGAAATCCCGAAGCCCACAAAACTGGATCATCTTCTCTTTATTTTCTGCCAGGAAGCCTCTGCTAGATGGTAACACTACCAAGATCTGAATTGTTCACCATGACCTGTGTAGACGGGGCTTCTGTTCCACCTAGTTCTGCCACCCCTCAGCCCCAAATAAACACACTGAACATCCCCCGTTCAGATTTGTCTCTATTACAGAGAGTGATTGCGCTCATTGCCCATTTTTTCACCAATAATCCTTCAGTTTCCTGGATTTGTAAGAGGCTGAATGTGAAATAGGGTCTATCCTCAAGAATCTTCAAAGCTGCCAATATCTAACTAGCTACCTACCAACTGTAACCTTAGTCCTTTTGCTTTGTAAAGATTGCAAAGTGGCTACAAACAGAAGGCATTGGAGATGCCTTTATTCCCCAAGTATGAGAAAACTAGAAATGAATATATTTTACTTCAATATATGTTTTTATTCATTTCTATAAAATACAAGGAACTAAACTGTAAATTTTATGAATCTGAATTCAAGAAAGTCTTTGGCAGATGTCAACCCATGATTTTGGCTTTCACCCTTAACATTGTACTTGTATTTATCTGGAATGTCCTAATCGGTGGTATATGGGTGTGGTCATACAATAAAGAGCTAAGGCATAGACTTTCCCTTAGTTATTTAGATATCAGGGTTCAGAGGGTACAAAAAGAGGGTTTCTAAGATTTTATGTATAGAACAAGTAATTTTTTTAGAGGCTCATGGAGAGTAGCAAGCTAATGGAAGGTAATTTTATTAAGAAGGCGTACACATATAAGGAAGAAAGCCGATCACAGCAAAGAAATGAATTGTAGGCAATGGTCTTGGCCACATTGTACAAAAGGCAGTGAAATATATGGTGCAAGTCCTTCAGTTTAAAAGGTCACTTGCAGGTTTTTTTCTTGCATGCTTTGTCTGTTACTCATGTTTCCTTTTCACTTATTGCATATGTAATCAGCAATTGAAATTTCAACCCAGAGTTACGTGGCTAGTAATACAGGAAGCCATGTGTCACCTTCAGATGCTCTGGAATGTTTCTATAGTTGGACCAATGGGTCGACCTGCTTCTAGTTGAACTGGACCATATCATTCCAACATTCATCTGTGTCAATAGTCATCCTTTATGATAATGTTGGAACCTATCTTCTCCTTGACCTCATTCTCCTGACTTACTACCTAAAAGGGAAAATACCTGCCTTCGGGCAAAAGCAGTGAGGTCACTTCATGCCTATTTCTTCCTCTGTAAGTTTGGTATCCTCAAATGTTTTGTTTTATCCCCCATTCCAGTAAGATCTGGCTCCATTGGAGACCTTTGAGGGTTATATGAAAGTATGTTATTGATTCACAAGTTGTCATGACTTTTGAGTTTTTCATGGCCGTGGATTAACAAGGTCATATTTCTGTCCATTCTTTTGAAAAGTGCATTATATTTGCTAGTGACTGGGCTTTGAAATCAAACTGTCAGTTAGAATTCAGCTTAAGATATTGGTAGAATTGATAATTTAACCACTTGTTTCTCACATGGTTGTGTAGTTGGAGTTACTACGTAGCTTGTGGTGGCCTTGGCTTCATAACACTGCAAGACTTCTAATCCAGAAAATGGAATAAAAGGCTTAGCCTAGAAAGAGGCAAACATTAGGATCTTAGGAAACTTCAGCTAATGACTGGTGATAAAATGTCAGATAGAGGACCATTGATATGGATTTCTGTGCAAGAGTTTTTGTTTCACGCCTTGATAATCTGAGTTTATCTCCAGATATCACATGATGCCAGGGAAAAAAAAACCCAACCCTTGCCTTGCAAATACAGTTTTCCTGTACCCCCTGCTGAGTAAATAGACATAGAAAATGATGTTTTAAAGCACTAGATATAGATGCTAGAGAATACTGGCACATCGATGGACTAGCTTCTGAGATTTTCTGGGTCCTCAGCTGTGAGAAGCTGAATAGTAAAGCTACCATCTATAGACAACTGGGGCAGGTACATTTCTCATTTTTCCTGGGTTGTATGGTGGCTAACTCTCCTGGACTTGTCTCTGTCTCTACTTTAACTCTTTTTCTTTGTATGTCTGAGGTCTCACTTCACATCCTTTATCTTTGAGTAGCGGAGTTCAAATTTACTTATTATGTGAGGACTTCAGAATTTCACAGGCCCTCTATAATCCAAATCATTTTATTTAAATTTGGTTGTGTCTACAAAGATCTTACTTATTCCCAATTGAGGTCATGTCCATAGGTGACTAAGGTTAATATTTTAGCATATTCTGGTTGGATACCTAATTCAAACTAGAGCAGTTTTATGATGAGGATATTTGAGAATAATTATAATAGTCATAAGGATTAAAACTAGAAATTGGTTGACATAAATCAGAAAATAGTTACAGATAAAAGAATATCAATTACTTTGGAAATAAATACTAAATTAAAGGCACAACAGCTAGAACTGATGTCACTGATTCTATATTGAAGAACATGTTACATAATAAATACACATTGATGCAATTATAAGGGCAAAGAATGAAACTTTCAAAGTATTTCAACTTAGTAACTACAAAAGATGTATAATAAAGGTCCAAAATCAATTTTAAAAGATTATAAATATTAATATACAACAATATTTTATTTTCCTGAGAAACTGCCAAACTGATTTCCAAAGTGAATGTATAAGAGGTAACTGTACCTTATTCTTGGTTATATATCTGACACATAAAATGTTATGAAAAGCTTAGAAAATTTTGTGACATAATGAAACTTTCAGACATTACTGTTCCATTTCACTTTTGTTGCTGTGATAAAATACTTGGGAAAAGCAACTTTAAGGGAGAGGTTTATTTATCTCATAACTCTAAGTTACAGAGTCCATCATTGAGAAAGTTAATGCAGGAATTGGAAAATGTTAGTTTCATCCATAGTTAAGAGCAGAGAAAGAAAAAAGAAAGGATCATCTCCACACAGTTCATCTTGTATCCTCTTATTTTATTTCTTTTTTATTTTAATTTTAGAAGGACTCTTATTTATATATCAATCTCCCTTTCCCTGTCCTCCCATCCTCCCATGCTTTCCAAACATCCCCCCAACCCCCACTCCCCAAGAATAGTGAAGCCCTCCACAGGGGACCATCAAAGTCCGTCAGATCATTTGCAGGAGGGCCTGGGTCCTCTTTTTTGTATCTGGGCTGCAAAAGTATCCCTCCGTAGGGAAGGGGACCCCAAAGTCCATTTGTGCCCTAGGGATAAACACTGGCTTCACTGTTAGAGGTCCTATAGACTGCGTTGATATCCTAGCTGGCACCACATTGGATTGTTTCAATGCTGGCTCCCCAGCTTTAAGACTAGGGTCTCCAAGCTCTCACTAGGTCAGATCAACTGTTTATACAGGTTTCTCCAGCACCATCTTTGCTATTCTGCTCATACCTCATCTCTCTCTGCAACTGGATTCCAGGAGTATAGTTCAGTGTTTAGCTGTGGATGCCTGTTTCTGCTTCAAACAGCTACTGGATGAAGACTCTCAGAATGGCAACCTAGTTACTCATCAACCTCATTGTAGGGAAGTGCATAAAAGGCAGCCTCTCTGTCACTGCCTAGATTCTTAGTTAGGGTCATCCCTGTGGATTCCCTAATGTTTCCCCTGTGCCAGACCTCTCTCCAAACCTGTACTGTCTCCCTCTATCAAGGCATCTCCTTTCTTGCCCTCCTCTATTCCTCCCCTGTCTCAGTCCTCTTGTTCTCCTCCCCTTTCTCTTCTCCCCCTCTACCCTTCCCACCTGCCGCATCTCTTCCCCTGTGCTCCCAATTTGTTTAGGGGTTCTTGTTCCTTCCCCTTCTTCAGGGGACCATGCATTCTTCTCTTAGGATCCTCCTTGTTCACTTGTTTCTCTGGCAGTGTGGATTATAGGCTGGCAATCCTTTGCTCTATGTCTAATATCAACATATGAGTGAGTACAAAGTGCTTGTCTTTCTGTGACTGGGTTGCCTCACTCAGCATGTTCTCTTCCAGTTCAATCCATTTGCCTGCGATTTTCAAGATGTCATTTTTTTTTTTCCACTGAGTAGTACGCCATTGTGTAAATGTACCACATATTCTCCATCCATTGTTCAGTTGAGGGAAATCTAGGTTGCTTCCAGGTTCTGGCCATTACAAAGAATGCTGCTATGAACATAGTTGAACATATGTCCTTGTTGTATGAATATGCATTCTTTGGGTATATGCCCAATAGAAGAATTGCTGGATCTTGAGGTAGACTGATTCCCATTTTCCTGAGAAACTGCCAAACTGATTTCCAAAATGGATGTATAAGTTCCTCTTTCTTCAATCCTCTTCAGCATAGACTGTCATTGGTGTTTTTTATTTTAGCTATTCTGACAGATATAAGATGATACCTCAGAGTTGTTTTGAGTTGCATTTCCCTGGTTGCAAAGGATGCTGAGAACTTTTTTAAGTGTCATTCAGCCATTTTATATCCTTTAATTCTGCACCACACTTTTTAATTGGATTGTTTGGTGTTTTGAAGACTAGATTGTTGAGTTCTTTGTAGATTTTGGAAATCTGCCCTCTGCCAGATGAGGGGTGGGTGAGGATATTTTTCCTTTGTGTGAGCTGCTGTTTTGTCTTGTTGACTCTGTCCTTTGCCTTACAGAAGCTTCTCAGTTTCACAAGGTCCCATTTATTAATTGTGGATCTCAATGTGTGTGGTACTGGTGTTATGTTCAGGGCACACTCTCCTGTACCAATTCTTTGGAGGGTACCTGTAGGGAGACACCCTAGCCCCGCCCTGGGACAGGTACCAGGTGGACCGGGAACTCGCCCATAAGGGCGTGGTGTAGGAAAGCCGAGGTGACGTAAGGGAGGCTTCTTAAAGATGGCTCCTGGAGATCCGAGCCCCTTTATTTCTGGCTGTGCTTGCTGGGTTCCTGTAACCTTGCTCTGGCCTGTGTTTTGCCCGGTGTTTTCTTGAATAAAGAGACTTTAATCCCTTCAGGTACCTCCCATTTTCTTTTCTAGGAGGTTCAGTGTGCCTGGATTTATGTTGAGGTCTTTGATCCATTTGGATAAGTTTTGTGAGTGTGATAGATACAGATCTATCTGCAATCTTCTACATGTCCGAATCCAGTTATGCCAGCAGCATTTGTTGAAGATGCTTTCTTTTTTCCATTGTTTACCTTTATCTTCTGTGTGAAAAATTAGGTGTTTGTAGGTGAATGGGTTAATATCAGGGTTTGCAATTCAATTCCATTGGCCTACTTGTCTTCTTTTGTGCCAGTACCAAGCTGTTTTCAGGAATATGGCTCTATAATAGAGCTTGTGAAAGACCCGCTCGAAATGCCCCTGAGCCCCCTGCCCCGAAGCTGCCGGGGCCTCCCAAGCCTTCACCCTGGCAGGGCTCGCGCCCCCGGCCCGCCCCGCCTGGCACCGAGCCTCGGGGCTGGGGCCGAGCAACGAGCACCAGATGGGCAGGCCCGAGAACGAGCACCAGGTAGGCTGGGGCCGAGCAACGAGCACCAGGTGGGCCGGCACGAGAACGAACACCAAGGGAGCCGGCCTGGAGCCCTGCCCCTGAGCCCCGCCCGATGAGAAAAACTCCATCCCAAGGTCTCCGCCCCCAAGGTCAGCCATCTGGACGAGGAGGGGAGGGGAATTGAGTCTGCTGTACCAGACACCAGACCTTGAGAATATGCTGATCTGGAATGGCTCTGTGTCTTATTTGAACCATCCAATAGAAATGATTCTGTATTTCGCCTCATTTGAAAGACTCTGTGTTTCACCTCATTTGAATAACTCTGTACTTTGCCTCATTTGAATAACCCTGTATAGCGCCTCATATACATTGACCAATGGGAATAGCTCTGTACAATGCCTCATTAGAATTATCCAATAGAATCCCTGCTCCTAGCTTGCGCCTTTTTCCCTATATAAGGACCCCTTTCCCTTGGCTCGGCGCGCTTAGCCACACAAAGGCTAAGTCGCCCCAGGTACCCGCGTCTCCAATAAAGCCTCTTGTTTTTTGCATCCAGTTCGTGGCCTCGCTGATTCCTGGGTGTGTGGGTCTCCCTCTACGAAAGTGCCTCTTCGGGGGTCTTTCACTTGAAGTCAGGGAAGGTGATGCCTCCAGAATTTGCTATGAACATTCCTCTTAGCACTGCTTTCAAAGTGTCCCATATATTTCGGTATGGTTTGTCTTCATTTTTTATTGAATTCTAAGAAGTCATTAATTTCATTTTTTTCTTCCTTGATCCAGTAATTGTACAATTGTCCATTATTCAATTTCTATAAATTTATATGTTTTCTGCAATTTGTGTTGGTTTTGAATTCTAAGTTTAAACCATGGTGATCCAATAGGATACAGGGGGGTTATTCCAATTCTTTTGTATCTGTTAAGATTTGCTCTCTTGCCGAGTATGTGGTCGGTATTAGAGAAGGTTCCATGTGACACTGAGAAGAAGTTATATTCTTTTGTGTTTGGATGGAATGTTCTATAGATGTCTGTTAATCTCAATTGGGTCATAACTTGTAAGTTCCTTTGTTTCTTTCTTAAGTTTCTGTCTGGTGTTCCTGTGTGGTGATGAAAGCAGTGTGTTGAAGTCTCCCATTCTAAGCATATGAGGTTGTATGTGTGATTTGAGCTTTAGTAATGTTTCTTTTTTGAATGTGGGTGCCTTCATATTTGGGGCATAAATGTTCAGAATTAAGACTTCAACTTGGTGGACTTTTCTGTGATGAATATGAAATGCCCTTCTTCATCTCTTTTGATTGATTTAAGTTTGAGGTCTAATTTGTTAGATATTAGGTTTGTTACACCAGCTTGTTTATTGGTTCCATTTGATTGGAAGATATTTTCCCAACCCTTGACTCTGAGGTAACTTCTGTCTTTCACATTGAGATGTATTTTCTGTAAGCAGCCGAAGAATGGATTCTGTCTTCAAATCCATTCTGTTAGCCTGTGTCTTTATATAGGAGAGTTAAAACCATTGACATTGAGTCATATTAAACCATTGATTGTTGATTTTTCTTTGATTTGGATTTGGTGATGGTGGTGTTACTGTGTGTGGATTCCCCCAGACCCTTCTTTCTTTTGGTATTTGGTAAAGGGGGATTATCTATTGCCTATGTTTTTGTGAGTGTAGTTATCTTCCTTGGGTTGGAATTTTCCTTTCAGTACTTTCGGTAGGGCTGGATTTGTGGATACATATTGTTTAAATCTTGTTTTGTCATGGAATATATTGTTTTCTCCATCTATAATGAATGAAAGATTTTCTGGGTATAGTAGTCTGGGCTGGTATCCATGTTCCCTTAGCGTTTGTAGATCCAGGGCTTACTAGCTTTCAAAGTTTCCATTGAGAAGTCGGGTGTAATTTGTATAGGTCTACCTTTATATGTTACTTGGCCTTTTTCAATTGCTGCTCTTAGTATTTTTTTTTCTGTAAGTTTGGTGTTTTGATTATCATGTGGTAAGGTGATTTCTTTTTGTGGTACAGTCTATTTGGTATTCTGTAAGCTTCTTGTACTTTCATAGGCATATCCTTGTTTAGGTTGGGGAAGTTTTCTTCTATGATTTTGTTGAATATGTTTTCTGTAAATTTGAGCTGTATTTCTTCACCTTCTATACCTATTATTCTTAGGTTTGGCATTTTCACAGCATCCCATATTTCCTAGATATTTTGTATTAGGGATTTCTTAGACTTGAGATTTTCTTTGGTCAATGACTGTATTTCCTCTAGTGAGTCTTCAACACCTGAGATTCTGTCTTCCATCTCTTGTATTCTATTGGTTATAATTACATCTGTAGTTCCCGATCATTTACCTAGCTTTTCTATTTCTAGCATCCCCTCATTCTGTGTTTTCTTTATTGTTTCTATTTCAGTTTTCATGCCTTGAACTGTTTCCTTTGCTTGTTTGGTTGTTTTTTTTTTTTTTTTTTTTTTTTTTGGCTTTCTTTAGATTCTTTAAGAGATTTGTTTATTTCTTGAGTTTTTTGGTTTTTCTTTTCCTCCACTTCATGTATTTTTTATTTGTTTTTCTTCTATTTCTTTAAGAGATTTTCTTGTTTCTTCTTTAAGCATCTCCATCATCTTCATAAAATAGTTTTTAAGGTCCTTCTCTTCTGCTTCATCTGTGTTGGGGTTTTCGGGTCTTGCTGGTATGGAATTCCTAGATTCTGATGGTGTGGTCTTCCTGTTGTTGAGTGTGTTCTTATACTGTTATCTTCCCATCTCTTCTTCAAGTGGGTGCAGGTGGTTTTGCTCTCTGTCATTTAGTCTTCCAGTGGGGTAGGTGGGCAAAGACTTCAATGTCTGCTACTCTGGATGGTACAGCTTCTGTTGCTGTTCTCTTTATTCAAGTGGAATGTGTGTGGGGGGGCAAGATTCAAGTGGAGGGTAGAGGGCAGAAGGCATATGGGAAGCAAAGAGTGAGGTGTGGCCAGACTCACAGTGGGCCATCCTGCCAGGGCAGGTCCACTATATGCAAGGGGCAGGCCCAGGAAATTCCAAGGAGGGGTAGATGGTGGGAGTAGGGCCCTGAGCAGAGTCAACACTCACCTCAAGCAGAGGGTGGAGGGCTAAGGGTAGGCCAAGACTGAGGAGTGGCCAGATGCAGTGTGGTCCCTCCTGCTGAGACCATCTTGTATCCTCTTATACTGTTCTGGACTTAAGCCCAAGTAAGGGTGGTAACCTAAGCAGGCTCAGATTTTATCTACACAATTCCTCACTGAGACTCTTGCCATGTGATTTCACATTGAGTAAGGTAGACTTTTAACACTAACCACTACACTTACATGATATCAAAAGGATACTAGGAGACTGAAACAGCCAGTCTTAGGACAATTTGGAATCCATTGTTAATATCTCAAATGGTTTTCAATAGGTATTTTTCATTAAATTATTAATAATAGTAGGTCAAAATAAGATGATAAATACAAGAACCATTCATTATCCTGAACATTAATTACAGCAAATTTTCGGGCTTTCCTATATCAACCACATCCTCCCAGTCAGTCAGTGATGAAAACAACTTATAAATATTTTGAGCTCACAAGTGAAAAGGAACTCAGTTTGAGATGTAGCTAAGTTGATAGTTTACCTACCTAATCTGCTGACAATCTTGGGTTTTATCATTATTGCTGTATAAATTGGATATGGTGGCCCATATCTGTTATGTTACTGCTTGAAAGATAGAGGCAGGGCCATCAGAAATTTGAGGTCATCCTTCTTCAGCTGCATAGTTAGTTTGGGAACAGCCTGTTCTACTTGGGACCCTTTCTCAAACAACAAAGAAAAACAAAGTTAAAAAAAGAAAGAGACAAGGAAAGAGAGGAGGAAAAGGAGAGAAAAGACAGAGAGACAGTTATAGAACAGTGGGGCAGAGAGAGTGAGAATATTGGGTTTGGACAAACCTTTAACAGCTCAAGACATTTCATTGTAAGCTACCTGTTGAAAGAACACAAGTCTGCCTGTAGTCTCATCAAGAATATGAGCCTAGGTTTTACCTTGTCACTAGATTCAGCTGCCACTGGCAGGAAATGGTATCATCAAAGGAACACACTGAAGCTATCAGTGTATCTAATCAGAATAATACAGAAGGTAATGACCTAATCCTTCAACAGCTAACCATAATACTTAGGTTTGGTGAACACTGTATGAAGGAGTTTTGTCATTTTAGAGGAAGGAAACAGGAAATATTTGTGTTGGTATTTGAACTTACATCAAGGAAGCATTAAAAGGAACTATAGTTACAAGTTACTAAATAAAGGTGAGATGTTCCAATTACCATGCCAAAATTAAATACAAAATAAATATTTGCAAATGTGTCCTACACATCAAGCCATATCCTACAATGGATTAACACTATTCATACCTTAACCCACAAAGTGAAGGAACTAATAATATCCAAAACTTCTGTAGGGATAATCTTCACATATATAGGAAGAGAACAATAGTCCAAGATTTAAGTTATTCTTATCCAAATACATTCAGGTATTCTCTTAGGGAAAAAATAATCTGTTCAAAAGATTGTAGAGAGATTAGTTTTGGTGCCATGGTGGTGGAAGATTATAGTCAACAGAGATCCTGACACTCGAGGTCAAAGAGAGTTATATCCTATGAGCCCAGGGAATGAAACACAGAAGCAGTGAATGAATACCAAAGACAAAGAACTATAGTAAGCAGCAGGAAAAGAGTACAAAAGAGGAATATAGCTAACAAAGTCCCTGTTCAACAGGAGGCATCTCAGGAGTGTGTTGGATTTGCCCAAGTTTTCCCTAGTGTCTTGTAAAATATGCTATGAAGGGAAGGAGGTTTGTAAGGTGAGCATCCATGCACTGTCCATCATCACTATAGGATATTTTCACCAATAATCAAAAAGGGAGTGTGAGCAAATAGAAATCTTTACAATGGAGCCCATCCTGCTGCTAGATGAGTTTAACTCAGGGCCTCACAACTAATTTAAATGGAAGTAGTAAGATTATAGTGGCATGCTGTTTCCAAGATGATAGTCATTTAAAAGAGTCCCAACAGTGTCAAAAGACTTGCAATTAGTATATTGCAATTGGCATTCATAAGTTTGCAGAATGCAGAGATGTCTAAAATATACTTGAAAGTTTTTTGTCTAATCACTCATATAAAAATCAAATCCTAAAATATCTGAAATGCCATGAGGTATATCTTAAGTGTGCAGGAGAACATAGGAGTCTAGGTTGGGATCAAGTATATCACAAGCACACACTGCTCCATTTTGAGAATCACACTCACTGTAGTCCATTATCCATCCCACTGTCTATTTTTGAACAACCCCAAAACTAAGAACATACTGTTTACTTAATAAAATCAGAAGAAAGATGTGGAGAACATTATAATCATCTACATGCCACAGCTAAGAGTTACAATTCTAAAAGCAAAACAACCAACAAAACAAAACAAAAAAGAGTTACAATTCTGAAAGACTACTATATCCAAGAAGGTGCAAAAAGATGTGAAATAAATAGAATGTTCCCATTTTTTTTCTTTTTGCAGCCATAATGTAACCTGATGACACAGCCATTGAAATATTGTATCACGCCCTTTTGTTTAAGTAAACTATGGTCGCTTCCTGTTATATACAAGGCATTGCTCTCCATCCCAGAAATTAGTTTGGTTCTAGTGTAAAGAACGGTGGAATTTGTCACATGTGTCAGGTGCATTTTAAAATTAATTTAAGTCTAATCTGTTCTGTATAATTGGATTATTGGAAATTGGATTTTTGGCCTTCGTTTTTGCTATATTTATTAACTGGTTGCTACTGGTAGAGATGAAAACTATTGAATATGATTTGCTTTGCAATCAGTTATTTCACTAAACAATCATAGATCCTCAATTTAATACATTATATATCTGAAGTGCATTATTAATTTCGCCATTATTTGTCATGAAAAATAAACCTGAAAACAAAGAGAGCAAAAGCAAACCATCTTACCACATGAAAACAGCAGCTCTGGTGCACTTCCCAGGTAAAAAGTGTTTAGAAATGTGTCCAAATTTATAAATATTTGTAGGTGAATATGTGGCCCTGTGCAAATCACAAGTCTTTTGTTATTCCTTTTTCAAGGCCCATAACATGGTAATTTTGAAGGAAAATAATTATCTGTTCTAATTTTTGGTTCTACTCTCTTTTGCACATTGTATCACTCGAACTCTCAAACAGACTAAGTGACATAGTAGAGAATTTAGAAAAAAAAAACATTCAGACTGTCCTCTTACATTTCAGCTAATTTCTTAGTCTGTACATAATATTGTACACATATATTAGGTATACCAATATACTTTTAATATTGTCAATAGACATTTTTCATGTACAAATAGATTTCTGAGTTATACATCCTTTTAAACCTGTCAAGTTATGAGAAAATACATTCAAACTGTAAAGAGAAGTCTGTAACATTGCATATGTGATAATGATGTGAATCAGAGAGATAATTTTATCAATATTGAATATAAGCAGATGGTGACATGGATATATTTTCTGATATTTACATATTTCTCTTTTTGTTACATAATGTAGTAAAGGAAGCCCACAATGAATATTGATATGAGTTCATGAGGCTCAGTGTTTTGGGACTTCAAAAAAAGGAAAAAAAAAATTGTAAATGTCTCTTTCTCCTTGTAGCAGCTTTGAAACATCTCTAATGAGAAATGCTTCTGCTGATACCCTGGCCCACAGCTCCAGCAGAAACCCGCTGCTCTAACAGAGGGCATGTCTGTACTTGGATCCACAGGTAAAATTCTGCTGGCAGATACTTCATCGGAGCCTGAGCAGCTTCCCTAATGGCACCTGCTCCCTTCATCTCCATACCACAGTCCAGAGCTCCTGAAGAAGCCCATTGTCATATCAGAGGGCACACCAGTTCCCAACCCCAGGTAAGACCCTGCCCTCAAAATCCAACCTTTCCTCAGAGCCCAGCTTCCCCAACAACACCTGTTCCTACCAGCTTGTCTCCATATCCCAGTCCAAAACTCCAGCAGGAATCCATTGCTCTACTGGATGCCATGGTCATACGCAGAACCCCAGAGGTTCTCTCTGCTCTACCAAAAACCACCTTTGTGACTGGAACCTTAGAGGCCATATCAATATCCAGAAACCCATAGGCCACACTGGTACCAAGAGCCCCTAAACCCCCTGCTGTCGGGGACCACACTGGTACCCAGAACCCCAGAGGCCATAGCATTGACCTGAACCTTAGAACTCCAAAGGCAAAACTGCACTCAAAAAATCCAGAGATCATGCTGGCTACCAAAACCCCAGTGGAGATACCTACTGGATCTGAAGATTTTCCAATCACAAGAACTACAGGACACTCAGACCAGAAGATTGGAAAGAAAACAGAAATCAAGGGAAAAACATCCATCAAACAAAGATAAACTCAGAAATCATCACATGTATCTATAATTATCCCAAAACTAGATACCTAGAGGGCAACATAGAAACAGAATCAACAACATCTCAGACAGTATGACACCACCAGCATCCAACTATCCAACTACAGCAAGCCCCAGCTATTTCAACACAGCTCAAGCAGAAAAAAAATGACCTTGAAGCCAATTTTATAAAGAAGATAGAGGCCCTTACAGAAATCTAGGAAAACACAAATATTTGAAGAAAATGAATACATTCCTTAAAGAAAAGCCAGAAAAACCCAAATGATGGGGAGTGGGCAGTGACAAATAAGTCCTGTAAAGAAAACCAGGACACTCAAAATAACAATAACAAGAAAACGGTGAAGGGAATGAATAAAACTCTTAGCGAGATGAAAAAGGAAATAGAAGCAATAAAGAAAACAAAAATTGTGGGAATCCTGGAGATGGAAAATCTAGATAAGTGAACAGGAACTACACACCCAAGCATCACCAACAGAATACCAGAGAGGATAAAGAAGATCCAATAAGTAATGATAAAACATTATACATATATATATATATATATATATATATATATATATATCTTTAAATTCATCAAGATAAGATAGATAAAAGATTATTTTCTTTAACAAAGGCCAAATACAAATGGACTTGACATGATGAATATAGTTCTTACGTCATAATTTTTCTTATTGTGTATGTTTTACTTGGACACAAAGGGGGAAGTGTTGTAGAATATTCCTTTATACTGTGTGAAGATGTGTCACTATGATTGGTTTAATAAAGAGATAAAAGGCCAATATCTTGTGGTGATATCTTGTTTGTACTCTAAGAAATAAAGCTTTCCTGTAGATCAGAGGACAAGGGCAGAGATAGCCACTATTTAACGATAGAGATCTGGAAATCTGTACAGACAGACAGGAAGTGACATGACTGGATGGAGAGAGGATTATAAAGCAGTAAGAGATAGGAGCTTACTCTCTTTTCAGCTGTGAAGATGGCAAGGTAAGGTGTGGCTGTTGCTTGCTCTTTTATCTTTCTGATCTTTCAGCATTTACCCCATATCTGATTCCAGTCTTTTATTACTAAGACCTATTAGAACTCATGCTATATGGGCAGAAGCTATAAGGTTCTGATGACAGAGAGCTCTGGAAAGAAGAAAGGAGGAGTCACTAGCTGGATGCAGAGGGTACAGACATACAGGAGGAGAGATAAAAGCCACAAGTCACATGGGAACATGTAGATGGATTGAAATAGGCTGATTTAAGTCATACCAGCTAGTGGGACAAGCTTAAGCTATAGTCTAAGCTTTCCTAATTAATAATAATAATCCATGTTGTATTTTGTGAGCTGGCAGCTCAAAAAAAATCTGTTTACATCCAGTGAAATGCTTGGAGCACCTACTCAGCCACATAAACTTATACCTACAATTTATCCTACTTGCAAGATATGGGGGGTACAGGTGGTGCAGAAATCATGGAAATGGCCAACCAGTGACTGGTCCAACTTGAGACCCATACCATGAAAGGGATCCCACTCCTGGAAATGTCTGGAGGGCCAGGAACCAGATGTAGTATTGTCCAGTGTTATAGGTTAAAGCCATATATGACAAACAAGAACAAAGACAAAAATCAAAGTACAAAAAAAAAAAAAAACACAAAACAAAAGTCAGTGAGATTATTCCTAATGATATCCTGCCATAATTGTAGACAGGAGAGGCTTTATCCAGCAACTGATGAAAATAGATGCTGAAACGCACAACCAAACATTACACAGAGCTCTAGGAATCCTGCTGAAGAGGGGTGGGGGAGGACCCAGAGCAGTCAAGGACATCACATGAAAACCCACAGAATCAACTATCCTGGGCTCATAGGGTCACACAGAGACTGAACCATTAACAGGGAGACTGTGTGGGATTGATCCAGGCCACGTGTATATCTCTTGACAGTTGTGTAGATTGATATTGTGGGACTCCTGAAAGTATAAGTGAGCAGCATTGTCTCTTACCCTTTTGCCTGCTTTGGGGACTTTTTTTTCTCATAGTGGCTTGTCTTGTCCAGCCTTAATATGAGGGGAGGTTCGTAATCTAATCAACTTGATATGCCTTGTTTGGCTGATATGCATAGGAGGCCCGCCCCTTCCTGAAGGCAAACAAGCAAGAGGAGTGCATGGGGAGGATCCGGAAGGGCTGGAAGGAGAGGAAACTGGTTGGGATGTAATATATGAGAGAAGAATAAATAAAAAATTTAAATGCAACTAAATCATGAAACAGAAGACTATGGCTGGGCATTAGTGGCACACACCTTTAATCCCAGAATTTGGGAGGCAGAGGCAGGCTGATCTCTGTGATTTCGAGGCCAGCCTTGTCTTCCAACGCGAGTGATAGGATAGGCTCCAAAGCTACAGAGAAACCCTGTCTTGAAAAACCGAAAAAGAACATCTCTGGGAAAGGCTTGTCCAAAGGCAGACCTGGATGATCATGGAGGAGAAAAGTAAAGTTCAAACTTACTATGGACAATAGCATGTACAGATACAGATATGTTCATACATGTCATTCAAGGAAGATATTTTAAAGTTTGTTCATTCATTCAAATACTATTCTCTTTAAAGAGGGAGAAAAAAGTCAAAGCCTGTCTACTTCAAGATGTGATCTGTGTCCTCTTTGCTTTTTTTTCTTTCTGCAACTTGGGTGCCAAAAGTTGTCTCTGGATGACACATCCTACAATACTAGTATGCCATGCTTAGTCAGTGTGCTAATCCCTAGGGTGAGGCTGCTCCAGTGCACACTATTTAACTTCTGTGTTCCAATAATGATTGAACATATAGCATTCTAGATTCTCCATGAAGTTACAAGACTAGGGAGCCACGTGGTCCAAGTCTCCTCAATGGGAATAAATAAGTGAATCCAATAAGCGGTGTGATTCTGAAAGTGGCAACTCTAATTACACCTAAATAAGTATATTGACATTTTTGTCACCATTTGTAATAATAAAATTTCATGATTTGCACACCCTAAAGAGGAATGATTCCACCATCACCATATATAGGTTCTTTAAAAATGTTTCCAAATAATTCAATTAGCAAAGTATAAATTGTTATGAAGCTGTCTTTATTATTGGTATTTAAAAGAAAGAAATTAGAAAGTATAAATTTGAAAACTTTTACTATAAATAAAAATGTGCAATCACTAGTGCAGGGTAAATTTCCAAGGGATTGGGGCTAAGTAACTAAATGTGTATTCATATAATCTATAACATGGTTTAAAACATTCATAAATATATATTTCCCAATAAACACGAACTGTACAAGTAAACAAAATGATTCTTTTAAAAACTTATAAATATGTATAAGCACATAAAATGTACAAACATGTGTAATATATAAAAGTGCTTAAATAATCTACAGTATTTACTAGAGCGCTCAGAAGGGAACCACAGAGGAATACTGCGCGAATACTCACATACAACACAGTGACAGTTTATAGGGCCACTGCTGTTCAAATGAAATGCATCGAGGATCAGTTAAGAATACAAAACGACCCAGAGAAATTGTTAAGGAAGTAGTACAGGGAATTAACAGTTTTTCTGGTTTGCTTGCAAACAACAGCGGCATCTTCAGACTGACTGATAAAAGTGTTAGGAGACTAAATGAAGCGCTTCTACGAGTAGAGACTTCATTTTATTCAGTGAGCTGGTCTTAGGAAGGGAAGAAGCTTTGCCTCTCACCTCAGGTGAGCATTACTCAGGTTGCTAAGAGTCTTGTCATATCAACAGTCACAAAGGCTTTGGGGATCTTTGTCTCATAAACTCAAAGAATGAGAACAGGAAGAAGATGGAGTTCAGAGAAAACTTTACGGCTGGATTAGAGGTGGGCCTTAGGCACAGGAAGCAGAGACCCTGTATAGTGGGAGTCGGGCCAAGAAAATGGCGTGCAACCCAGCTCTTTCCCAAGAGGCTTTGGAGCAGACTTAAGACAGGAACCCTGGAGATGCCTGTGAAGACGAGCTAGTCGCCTCTGTGGTCTACACTGGAGGTATCCAGGAGCGACTCAGGTTTGATCACATCTGCAAGGAGTGTTCCCTGGCAGGGGCACTCATTTATGTTGTACGGTGGAGGGACAACAGCAATTGCCTAGATCAGTAATCAGGACTTCCTCCTTGGCCTCCAGTTAAGAACAAGTCAAGGATATTTAAGAACAAGTGAAGGACACGTCCATCCAAATTCTGGTCAAGGATAAAAATCAAAACAGGTCACCTTTAGGTTCCCTGCACTAAAACTGCCAAACTAGTTTCTATCCTTTGTTCTTATAATGGACACCATAATTCTATAAGAAATAAAACTGTGCATTTCTGGCTAATGCTTAAGAATTTTGCATAATACTTAAATTGCATATCTCTCAGAACTTTTCAGATGTCATCAAATTAATCAGTTAATATCCAATGAAAGGATCCATTTTTGGAGTGAAAGCACAAAAAACTGCCATGGTGGGCATTTATTCAAGTCAAGTATCATTTATTAAAAATGTATCCTGGAAGTGACTATCATGATGAAATCTGGAGGACATTTTGAATGACAAAAGTGTTTACAGCAAGGCAATTTCCCTTAAAGTTCGTGCAATTTTTTAGAGTAATAAAGATTTATTATAAAATCAGCGAACACATAAATTCCATGTTTGTCGGGAGCGTTTTCCAGGGGTTCCAGTAACCTGGAGATCCGGTCTGCACTGAATAGATGATTTGCTATTGTATTGCATGGCCTCAGTGGGGAATTTCTCCTAGTGTGCATGTCTACAGAACTAAACATTTGAATAGGCCTGCACCTAGGTGGAGGTGAGAAGTGTGTGAGTAACAAGTGAAGAGAGAGTTAGGAACACTGGAGCGGAGAGGAGTCAACAGAAGGACAGAGATGGCCTCCTCATGGCCATGGAAGCATGGTTATGGAACATCCAAGAAGATGCTAAATAAACAAGAGACTCTAGTTTTACAGCATAGAGCTGAGAGCTCTCTAAAGATGACAAGATGCTTGTGTTTGGTCTTTATCGCCCTTGGGTTGCTATGAGTTTCCAAGTCAATGCTCCCCCACTCAGGGTGAACCTCAGGGCCACAGTGGCTTGAAGCTGAGAGTGGCCGGACCACGACATGTTACAGGTAATAAAGGAAAGATTAATTCTTAAAAGGAAATGTCCTTTGAAAGATAAATGTGTAGTGAACATGAAGAAACTAGTTACTGAGTGTTTAGCATAATTACATTATCTTATTTGCTGATGGTTAATGACACACTTTTCAGTCAGTGACATTAACAAACACATTTGTTTCCAGTGCTCTCAATATCTTAGAGTAAGATACCTCACTAAGAATGTATTAAATTATAAGTGTATTAATACTGGGTAATAATATCAAATATTGAGTCTTGCTTATAAAATAAATTATATACATTTAGTATTGCTCTTTAAAATTAATTTTATTCACTTATTTAGAAATGAGTGTGTGTATGTATGTGTATGTGAGTGCATGTGAGTGTGTGAATGTGTGTGTATGTGTGAGTGTGTGAAAGTGTGTGTATGTGTGTGTGAGTGTGTGAAAGTGTGAGTGTGTGTGAGAGTGTGTGTGAATATATTTTTTTTGTTAGGTAAGAGCACAAATTGCAGACTTTAGTTCTCTTCTGCAAACATGCATTCCAAGGCATCAAACTCAGGCCCTCAATGTGGGAAGCAAGCAGGCTTATTTTCTGATCCATTTTCCAACCCATGTTTTGTGTTTTGTCTTGCCATTATACTGTACTATTGATTTAATAACCAAACATAGCAATTGTTATTCTCTTTTTAAGGATTACCTATTGTTTGCACTTCCTTAGGTGAACTGGAACAAAAAATGAACACAATGAGAATATACTTTAATATAACAGTTCATTAACACCACATTGATTCTGAGAGGTCTAAGCTTATCTTTTATTCTGGACTTTAAAAGATGGGTTTGATAAAAGACTAGACACACTGAATCCTAATTGGATATCATCACAACAAATTGATTCAATCACAGAAGAGAAACCATCCATAATGGTGCATAGAAACCCTCTGATCCCATAGACAGAATAAATTCTCTTCCATTTTTCATTTTAAAAACTATCTTATTTCATGTGGTGATATAATATTTATTATTTATTAATGCTTGCCTGATGATTCAGAAAGCAAAGTCAGGCACAAGCCATAGAAGCCAGGCACACACTTTAATCCCAGCATCTAGAAGCTTGGAGGTGGTGGTACACACCTTTAATCCTCAGACACAGAATTAAGAGGTAGATGGATTATTCTGAGTCCAATGGCACTAGATCTACAAAAGATTGATCCAGTAATAAAGAGAAACAGCTCACACAAAGATGATCTCAACAACTGGGATCACACACCTTTAATCCCAGCATATGTAAGACAGGAGCAAATCGAAGTATCAGGCATGCATTCTCCAGCCACATTGAGGAAAGGAAGATATTGAAGTCTCAAGATTCTACAGCCACACAGAGGAGATGTAGCAGGACCAATCCATTCAGCCTGAGGTAAGAGATAGTGGCCCCCTTCTTTGCTTTTCTAATCTTCAACTTGAAGTTTGAGCCCAAATATCAGTTTCTAATTCCTTTTATTTGCCTTGTTACAATTTTATATACCAATCCTAGTTTCTTCTCCCTCCCTTTCTCCTCCTCCCCCTACCTTCTCCCTACCCCACCCCTACTCACTCCTCAGCAAGGGTGAGGCATCCCATGGAGAATCATCAATGTCTGTCACATCATTTGGGGGATGACTAAGGCCCTCCCCCTTGTATCTAGGCTGAGCAAGGTATCTCTCCATAGGGAATGGGCTCCAAAGTGCCAGTTCATGCACTAGGGATAAATATTGGTTCCACTGCCAGTCTCCCTATAAACTGCCCAAGCCCTCGAATGTCAACCACATTCAGGGGGCCTAGTTCGGTCTTGTGCAGGTTCCCCAGCTATCAGTCTGTAGTCAGTAAGATCCCACTTGTTCTGTGGGTTTTCCCAACATGCTCTTGACCCCTTTGCTCATAATGCTCCTAGTTCTCTACAACTAGATTCCAGGAGTAAGGCCCAGTGCTTAGCTGTGGACCTTTCTCTGCATAAGCTTCCATCAGTTACTGGATGACGGATCTTTGAAGGCAATTAAAATGGTAGCCATCAATCTGAATATAGGTCAATGGAAGTTAAGGTACCATCTCCACTATTGCTTAGATTCTTAGTTGGGGTCATCCTTGTGTATTTCTGGGAATTTCCCTACTACCAGGTTTCTCATTACCCCACGATGACTTCCACTACTAAGGTATCTCTTTCCTTGCTCTCCTTCTCTGTCCTTCCCACAATGCTAACCTCCTGATCCTTCATGCCCTCCCTCCCCTTCTCCCCTCCTCATTCTCTTACCACCTTTCCCTTCCCCCCCACTCCCAATTTACTTAGGAGATCTTTCCTATAATATTAATCCACATACCTATGAACACCTGATTTTTGAAAAAAGAAGCTAAAAATGTACAATGGAAAAAAGAAAGCATCTTCAATAAATGGTGCTGGAATAACTGGATGCTGGCATGTAGGAGAATGTAAATATATCCATATCTATAACCTTGCACAAAATTTGAGTCCAAATGGATCAAAGTCCTCAACATAAATCCAGCCACAGTGAAATGCTTAGAAGAAAAATTGTAAAGTACCCTTGAACACATTGGCACAGGAGACCACTTCTTAAATATAACACCAGTAGCACAGACACTGAGGTTGACAATTAATAAAAATGGTACTCCTGAAACTGAAAAGCTTCTGTAAGGCAAAGGACACAGTCAACAAGACAGACCACAGCCTATAGAATGGGATCTTCACCAACCCCACATCTGACAGAGGACTATATCCAAAATATACAAAGAAGTGAAGAAACTAGACACCAAAACAACAAATATTCCAATTAAAATATTAGGTACAGATCTAAATAAAGAATTCTCAACAGAGGAACATCCAATGACCAAAAGTAACTTAAGGAATTGTTCAACAACCTTAGCCATGAGGGAAATACAAATAAAAAACAACTCTGAGATACCATCTTATACCTGTCAGAATGGCTAAGATAAAAAAAAAATGTGAAAGCTTGTGCTGGAGAGGATGACTCCTCCACTGCTGGTGGGAGTGCAAACTTGTACAGCCACTTTGGAAATCAGTATGGCAGTATCTCGGAAAACTGGCAATCAATCTACCTCAAGACCCAGCAATACCACTATTGGGCATATACCCAAATGACGTTTAATCATATCCCAACGACATTTGCTCAACAATATTCATAGCAGCACTATTTGTAGTAGCCAGAAACTGTAGACAACCTAGATGCTGCTCAACTGAAGAATGGTTAAAGAAAATGTGGTACATTGACACAGTGGAGTACTACTCAGTGTTGATAACAATGGCATCTTGAAATTCTAAGGCAAATGGATGGAACTAGAAGACACCATCCTGAGTGAGGAAAGCCAGACACAGAAAGACAAAATATGGCATGGGCTTGTTCATAAGTGAATATTAGACATAAAGCAAAGGATAACCAGCCCCAGAGAAGCCAGGACCATAAGAGAGACATACATGGAGCACCTAGAGAAGGGGGAATTGAGAAGCACTTTTTTCTCCTTAGATCTCCTAAGGTAGAAGAGGTGCCCAGACCTGATAGAATTCTGATGTTTCAAGGAAATGAAGGGCAACCTCCAGGAGAGATCAAAGAAATAAGTGGGCATGAATGATTGTTTCTCAATAGAATAATGCCCATAGATTCCCTTTATCTGAGCACCCTCACGCATAGCCTATGTGTTGCTAGCATCTGGCATACCATGTCAATTAGGCACATCAATGCATTTTCTCAGTCTAGCCAATCACTGAAATAAGCTGGGCACATTATCCATCCACCTCAACTGCTGTACTTCATACTCCTTTAATAACCTGTCTCACCTCAGGCTGTCCTGAAGGTTGAGAACTGCTTGCCATTTAGAGGTATCTTAACTCTTTCTGGTCACTAGCAAAAAGCAATTTATTAAATGGATTCTGGGTACTTGATACAAGTTAATGCAGTTTCAAAGAAGAGATTTGTTTCTATCTCACTCGAAGGATCAGGTGAGATAGCCTTCCTCCCTCCATTTCCTACAATTGCTACAGATATAATTTGGATTCCATTTTAAACTAAATCCTTGGATGGGGAGGGATCTGAGAATGCCCAAACCTAGTCCTCACTACATTAATACTTGTGTTTTTTAAGGCACAGGGTTATAGCATCTTGCTCTTAGGGTTAAGCTCTCAAGATGGGGGAAAGCCTTAGCTATAAGCAACCTGAGACTTTAAACTCTTTCTCACTTGGTCAACTCATTCTCAATAAGAAAGCATTCAGCAAAGGCTGCAGGGGTTATTTTGACACTTAAGAACTCCTCACTCAACCTGAGAGGCTATTGGAAGGTCACTCTTTTTGTTTCTTTCTTCATTGAATTTCCCATAGTTTAAGTTTCCTTACTTTAATCAATTTGGGATTTTGTTGCTGTTGTTGACAGTTGAGCAGTAATGTCTCCACCAAACAAATATGTTTCTCAATGTAATTTTACTCCTTATATAATTACAAGTTCCATAGGATTCAAAATACAATGTTACTTCATCTGTAAAAGCCTGAGTTATTTATATTGACCCCACTTATTCTTTTATCCAAGTTCTTTTGCATGATTGATACATTTTCTAGGATTATACACTAATTAAATTCTTCAGCTTCAAATATTTTAAATGAGAGTGAGGTAGCATTTTAATTCCTCACCAGAGTGGCCTCTGAGAGAACAGGTTGGTTACTTAAGTCCAGAGTCATGAAAAGGCACAAACAAACACAGCATCCGAGATGATGAAGCAGTGGTGTGTTCACTACAATCAAGAGAAACAAAGTGAGGACATGGATTTTACATGCCTTTATTGCCAACTCTTCAGTCATGAATATTACCAAGTGAGATTTCTCCTCCTGCGGGGAGTCTTAGATACAGCTACAAAAGAAATTCAGAGCAAAAACTGTCAGAGAATCCAGGCAGCAAAAGAAGTAAAGAAGATCTGGCAGTCACAGCATTGTCTTTAGGAAGGGTTCAGTTGTACCCAGTTTCACTTTCCTGAGCTGGGTGTTGCTCATTAGCAGTTCAATCAAGCAGAGGCTGCTGGGGCTCCTTCCTTTACTCGTTTAAGCTATATTAAACCCCTGGGCTTGTGGCCAAAGAGGCACACTCAAGCACCAAGCAAAATCTTGCTTGAGCTATGGAGGTGTTTTCTTGCCAAGGGGACTGAGGCACCTGCCTTGCATCAGTCCTCTCTTAAGGACTAGCTTTACCTTAGTAATGGTGATGTTCTTCCTTCTGCTTGGCCTGGGAAGTCTCCAGGTGACAGATGTAGTCACTGTAAGACTAAGTATGGAGTTTACGCTAATTTGCTTCCTATTCCTGTGATAAAACTTTGACCCAAGCCAAAGTGGGGAGGAAATGACCTAATCTGCTCACATATCTGGAGCAAACCTTATCATGAAGACAAGCCAGGGCAGGAAGGAACTCAAGTCCAGAATCTAGACGTTGGAACTGAAACAGAGACCATGGATCAATGTGGTTTATTGACTTTCCCTATGTGCTAATTTTATATCAAGTTGACATAAGGTAAAGTCATTTGAGAGGAGGGAGCCTCAATTAAGATAATGCCTCCATAAGTTCCTGATATATGCAAACCTATCAGGCAATTTCTAAATAAGTGACTGATGGGACAGGACCTAGCCCATTGTGATGGTGCCATCCCTGGCCTTGTGGTACTGGTTTCTATAAGAAAGTATCCTGAGCAAGCCATGAGAAATAAGCCATTAAGAAGATCCTCCATGGTTTCTGCATCAGTCCCTTCTTCCAGGTTCCTGCCTTGTTTGGGTTCCCATCCTAGCTTCCATTAGTGATGGCCTACAATGGGGAAGTGTAAGCCAAATAAACCCTTTCGTCCTCAACTAGATTTTGGTCGTATTTTGTTTCATCAAAATCACTGATAACCCTAGCTAAGACATTCCCCATGGCTTGTCCAGTTTGCCTCCTTATACAACCCAGGCCAATATGCTCAGGGCTGGCACCAACCACAATAGTCTGGGATGCCCCATGTCAATCACTATTAATTAAGAAATTTCCCCATAGATTTGCCTACAGGACAATGTGATAGAGGATTTTTTTTTTCAGTTGAGATTTCCTATTCACTGATGTCATGAGCTTGTGTCAAGTTGATATAAGACTATCTAGTGCATTGTTTCAACATTCATACAGTTGGCTAACTATCAAATTAACGTAATGAATCTACTCCAATGCTAGATGCTAAGTGCACTTCTCTTCTAGCTTGGTTCTCAAAACAATACTATGCTCATATAATTCTGCGCCATGGTGAGAAGAAGAGCAAATCATACAAGCCGTATTTCCTGGAAATATAAGTGGATTCTTTTTATTAGTAAGATTAAATATTGAAAGTCTTAGTCCAGACCTGGTCCTTGCAAGAAGCTTTTGTTACATTGAAGGGAGGACTTTGGAAAAGCATCCAGTTCCTAGGTAGGTGTGATGCTCAAAGCACTATTGCCCTGGGCAGACAGAATCACAAAGTCAGTTGAAGTATCAAGAAGACAGACAGAGTAGGCAAAGTCAGGCAGGGCAAAGTGAATTTTAAAGTATGAAATAGAGGAGATCTGATTCTCTTGGAGGAATGTTTGATCTCTGACCTATTTTATAACACTTGCCGCCTGTAGGTGGCCTGAGGGTTAATTAGGGCAAGATGGGACACTGCAGCTTTGGTAAATCTCTCTTGGAATAGAGGCCAGAACCAAAGATGCTGGAAATAATTCACATACACTGCACCGCTTTTCTTCCCCTCTGCACTTAGAACATTCTAGCATGTTCTACATATACTGTAGTTCATAACCTCCTGGTTGAGAAGTGATGAGAAATTAGAGTTCATTGGGAGTAGTCAGAAGATGAGTGGACACACAATACAAAATGCATGTTATGTGTGTATGAAATTTTCAAAGAATTAAGAAAACAATGTACTCGAAAAAAACAGTTATTCTAAATAATTTCTGATAATGCCCAGAAACATTCATTTTAGCTGCAAAGCTTTGGATTTAGATGAGTGGTAGTTAATGCCCCTCACCTGTTATTGACTTGAGAACTGATCGCATTGGCTATTATAAAGGCCTTTGGTGTACAAAATGAACAGGAAGCAGTGGAAGCACACATAAGGTCAGATTTGCATGCATGGTAGCGAGTATTACCACAGAACGCTGTGCATCAACAAAGGAGAGGTGAATCAATGTGCCTGTAAGATCTGTTCCTGTTAGAGAAAATTGAGCTATTCTACAAACATCTATCAAAGTCTAGAATGTTCAGGACAATTCTGCAGTCCTTGGGACTTCAATGTAACAGGCTTAGCTGAAGGACAGGCTTGAAATAATTTTGTTTGTTACTCAAACAGTACTCATTAAATCATCTTCTTGTGCTTAACACAACCTATGGTTAATTCTTTAGTCCCCCATAGCTCTTTCAAAGATTCTGAGTGACAACACAGGGAAGTTGTTGTGGGATTTCAATCCATTTAGACAATGACTTTTCTTCAGGCAGAAAGCCCTAGGGTGTGGTCTTGTCTCCCTACATGACAGCTTAAAATCTGTAGGACAGGTTCAGCTCTCTCTTGCTCTCCTCCTCTCTTGGATAGGCAGCTTGCTGTTGGTGCTCTTCACTCCTGAGCAGAACAACTGGGTCAGCAGCTAGATCATCATAAGTGTCTAATTGCTCCTGAATCAGTGAGTGATTTCCCCTATTCTATATCTGAATAAATTTTGGAGACCCTTTGTCAGACTCTCATGGGTTCATGCTATAGAAAGTTACTTACATGTCAATATGACATCTCTTAAATTCTACCTGATTGTCAAGTAATCCAGGTTCTCTCTATTGTTTCCCCCTCTATCCCTGTTTGCCTTTCTTTCCTCAAGGTTCCCCTTTCTCCTCAGAACCTAGTCACACGCAGACACGTGCATCCTTAAGGATGCAAAGTTTTTACAATGGTAGCTGTAAATATCTGAGATAGCTCCACATTCTTCCTAACAAAGTAGGTTTGGTAAAATATAGAGAAGAAATTGTCAGACACTGAAATGTGAGTGATATACTGAGAATGGCCTCCACTCAGAGAGAATATCTGCATATTTTTACGTAAAACCAATACTTTGAGTATTCAGAAAGAAATATAGAATTTACTTCCTGTTGCTTTTAAGAAGAGTTTGTTTTCCATAGGTGTATTTTCTTTATTGTTGAGTATTTTATAAGTGTACACAATGAAATATAATCGTCTCCACCTCCCCCCACACCAGCACATTCACTAGGGTCAGTGTACATTTCAGAAGAGAGGATGTGGAATAAATGTCAGGGCCTACAGAGGTAGAGTGTGCAGTGCTGTGAAATGTTGTGTTCTGAACACGGCATGGCTACCACTCCTGTGTTACAGCAGACATTCTGAGGTCAGTCAGCACAGAGGCTGGGCCTTTGGACATATGAGAGGAGAGGAGTGTGTAACTCAAGGGAGGGGAGGAGGGGGACATGGGGAGTGACATACAGCAGATCTATATCCAGAAAGCACCCTGTACCCTGAAGATCCTCACTGCAGAAGCAAAAATGAACCAAATATTTGAAAACTACTTGAAGCAACGTAAGTAAAGAAAATATCACAAACCACATCATGTTCATTCAAGGGTGAAGGAAACACAGACAATTCCATTATGACTTTATAGAAACCTGGTCACTCATGCTGCCACTGGCTGTGGTGACTTTCAGTAACCTCTCAGGATGTTCTCAAAGGATGCCAAAACACACATTTTAGGTAAAAGATTTGAAGGTCATTTTTCACACCTTGGTTACCAGAAGATTTATTTATTGCTGGGGCTATTGTGGTAGCTTGTAGGTACAATGGATACTTTGCAGTTATGAGACCATGGCTTCAGTCTCCATGATGCTCCTTGTAGCAATATTGCCTATTAGTATTTTTTTTCATTCTTTCCCATGTCTCAACACTTTAAGACATTAACATTCAGACATGGGCAGTAAACGGTTCAAACAAATTTTGAGATTTGGATTAGTGTCCTAAATCTAACTTAATCCTCTCCCTCAGGAGGTAAACATTTAAGGAATGGGTCCTAGTCAGAAGCATGGCCATCATAAGTCTATGTGTTTTTGTGTTTTTGGAATGTGTTTTTGGAAAGACAGAATGTTCTTGGCCTTACCACTACACACTGGGAGTCTTAAATTGGAACAATGGTGAAAACAGGACTCAAGAATTATTAATCTCCATCCTTTTAGAATATGGCTAGGAATTTTGATGCAGTAAGCCCATGTCTGAAAATTTGTGGGATGCTGGTCTTATAGGTGACAACCTCCATAACTTGGAAGGGAAAATTAAATGCAGCCAAGCACTCCACCGGATGGGGTTCCTGGCTGACTTTCTACAAATTTTCTGAGAGAGAAGAAGATCATGAATATTTGAAACTTTTACTTTGGGCAGAAAGGGGCACAAGCAAAGTGCCCATCAGAAGCATATGGCTGCTAACAGAAGTCACACCTTTAACAAGTGGCTTTTCCAGCATGTGAAGGAGAGTGCATGAGTGGCAGGCTCTTTCCTAAGCTGGCATTCTCCCAGCACAAGCACCAAGACTGGAGAGCTGGTGGTGAAGGGAAGACAGATCCTAGTCAGGTACCTCCCATGGGCCAGCAAATCGGGAAATAAAAACAAGAAAGCAGAAAAAATAAAACCAGGAATGTTTTTATTTAAAAAGTATGAGGATGTAGGCTACCACCGGAGGGAGAGGATTTCGTTAGACTTAGTTAAATATCAAAAGGTTTGACTTCTGATCTGGGCATAGTTTAGATAAGAGCACACAACTAACAAACTAGCTAGCTAATTAACTAAATAGCTAAGTAGCTAACTTCAGAGCTACTTAGTATAAGTATACCGCTAAGTATACTGCCTTCAGAGTTGTGTATACTTAGCTCTTCCTTAGGACCAAGAGAGACTCAATGGAGATTTAAATTACTATTTTTGAGTATATACTCAATTAAATTGGGTATACTCAATATATATATATATATATATATATATATATATATATATATATATCTGGATAACCTTCATTTATATTTATCTTAATCCTTTATTGTTTAAAAAACAATTTATATGCAATGCATTGTCTGAAGTGTGTGTGTGTGTGTGTGTGAGAGAGAGAGAGAGAGAGAGAGAGAGAGAGAGAGAGAGAGAGAGAGAGAGAGAGAGAGAGAGAGAAAGAGATAGTAACAGGTATGGGAAATAATATTTTGGTCTTCTTGGTCTAAACCTTTCTCAATGTCCTAATCTAAAGTTAAAAGCCCAGCAAAATGAGAACTTCTATGATGCCTATGAATTATAGCTATATTTGAAAATGTTACTGTTGTTGCATAGAATGCCAATATGTAGGTAGCATTTAGACTGGACACTGGTATAGGAATGTCAGTATAACCACATGATTCAATGCTGTCTACACATCTGCCCTGCACATAGGGGCACCAGTATGGGTACTTACACTTTTCTGTCATAGTTTTGTCCATCTAACACAATCTAGAGTAACTTGGGAAGTGAGTATCCGTGAACGATTGTCTGCAATGAGCTAAATTATGGACAGATCTGTGGGGCGTTGTCTGATTACTTCAATCGATGTCAGAAGAGGCGGGACATAAATGTTCATAGAATTCCTTAGCATGGTTCTGGGTTAAACACAGGTGGAGAACATGAGCTGACTGCTAAGCACACATGTATTCATTTTTCCCTGCTCTGGGCTATGGGTTATTATGTGACAATATCTCCCTAGTTCCTGATGCTTCTACTAGTGTAATGGTCTATGCAATATTCTAGAATGCTATGGACTATGGCCTGGGCCTGTGAGCTGAAGTAAGCCCCATTTCCCTTGTTATTCTTCATCACAATATTTTATCACAACAACAGAAATAAAACCAGAATATGTGACTAGGCTATTATTTTCAAACATTACAGGAATATAATAAATTTTATTAGTTTCTGTTGCTGCCTCATTCATAGAGCCAAAAGCTCTATGAAGAAAAAAGTTAAATGTCAAAGCACCGGAGTTTATTGTGTATAAGGAATGTAGTAAAATTTGAGAGCTTAAGCCAAGAGATACTTTCTTATCTAATTATCATTATGTTGTTTTAATTGGAAGTTATATAAATGTCACATATAAAATCTGAAACAAATGTCAATGGAATGCCACACCTGTATGGAAACTTCTCCAGTATCTAAGTATTTTGTGGCTGATTGTAGGCATTTATTAGTCTTTTTCCATTCACCTTCTTGTCCCCCTGATTTTTCCCAGGAGTTTTTCAGTCCCTAGATTGTACTGCCTGGGTATTCAAATTCTGTTGGTTTACCTCTTATAACCATTTTATTAGGATTTTAGGTTGGCTAAGGCCATTAAATCTATCACAACACACTGGGCTGTGTTTACCCATGTGAGGTAAAATGGAACATGGGGCATCCACTCATAATTCAAGCCCAAGAAAATCTTTTGCCTGAAATATTTAAATAGTTCAGACTAAGTGTTTTCTCTGCTTGAATTAAAGAAATTGCTTCAGTCCTCCATTTCAGTCTAAGTAAAGTAGGCCAAGCCCATTTGAGTAAGTTGAATTGTCTACTTAGCAAGAGACATCTTTATAGAACTAGAAGAAAGAAGCAAGGAAGTTACTATTTGGGGGGAGATCTATCCTTAGTTCCTGGTGTGTTTCCATCTTCAACCTCCTTTAACCAACTAATACATCAAATAATGTAAAGATTTCTGCATGAGTTCAGGGCTTCAAATTTCCAGGATGGGAAAGGATCACCCACAGTTCTGGGATTTTAAACTCACCTCCAATGCCAGGTCCAGAGTCCCAGGATGGCTTTCAGAAAGAGTGTTAAAGGGCTGCAAGAAATGAAGTCCTTTCTTTTAGATGTGTGACCACTTACTGCCATTGACTACTGAAGTTCAGTCATGGTACTCTTCCCAGGTAGAGGGTAATCTCATCCTTTTAGTAAATAAAGTTCTTTCTACTCCACTGACAGCCCAGGAGGGCCATCATCAGTTATTAGTTATTCGTGTAGTGGCAAGATAGAATAAATGATACCAACATAACAATGTATAGAATGTGTAGAATAATTACATGATTAAATTTTATGACACAATTGACATGTAAATGACATCAAAACATAACATTGTTTTCTACTTTTACTCTGCAAGGGTGCCCTAAATTACTGCAATCATCAGCAATGCCCAAATCCCAATAGTTCTTCTTTCCAATGTTGTTCATACAAATGAGCCAATGTTCTGAAACCTGCTAACTATTATAGTATGAAGGCAACTTCAGTAGGAGCCTATTCAATTTATATGTCTTTCTGTTCTCAAGATCTATAAAACCAGTAGTAGCTTATAGTTTGAGAAGTGAATATATTTTATGTATATTCAATATCAGGTGATTTAATTGATGATTAACGGCTATGTACACATTCACATTGCTTGTGTAGGTGTGTGCAATTCTCTTAGCATAAATCTTTACCTTAAAATCACAGCCAACCTCAGAAAAAAAAAAAAACACTGTGTGTCAGACAGTCAGTGTAAATGCTCTAGATCTAGTAAGGGTTTAAATACTATGTAGCTTTTAGGATATTAATATCTATAACTTCTAGCTAAGTGACTTGAAGAGCTCAGAGAGTTGCATGTCTGAGGTCCCACAACTAGAAGACAGAACGGGTAACTTAGCCATAATATACACTGATTAGTAGCTTGGCTGAAACTTCAATTTATTCTTTGAATTCATTCTTTTGTGTGAAACTCAATTCCCAAATGAACTTTTATAAATGTATTGTTATTTTTATGTGTGTGTGTATATGTGTATCTGTAAATGGGTAGGTGTACTTTTGTGCATTTTCCCACAGAGGCTAGAAGAGGGTATTTAGTTGATTCTGCAGGACTGGTGTTATAGGTGGTGGAAAGCCATCTCAGTGTGGGTGCTAGGAACTGAACTGCTCTGCTCTACCTTAGATTCTTTTTCCCTAACTCAAAGCTTTCTCGGGATGTTTTTCTAAAGTTTAAGGCCCACCCAGGCTCCAAGAAAGAACTGTGAAGGAGGCATTAACAATTTCTTCTTACTTGTCTACCTGCAATTTGGCTTGGAAATTTCCAAAGTAATACAAAACAACTGTCTATAGAGATGCTGATATGAATGTATTCTTGGGTTATGTTTTCGTGACTTCTCATCATTGTGACAAAATGCCTGAGTATATAAATTTAAATGAGGAAAAGTTTAATTTGGCTGGCTCTCAATTTACAGATTCATCCAAAAGCCACTTGACCTCTTTCTAGCCCTGCAGCAATTCAGAACTTTCTAACAAAAAGGGCATAGGGGGCAGAAACTCTAGTATTTGTGGTGGACAGGAAGCAGAAAGGGAGAGAGTAAGGGGTCAGAGTTAAAATATACTCTTCAAGGTATTCCCCAAATAACCTATTTTCTAAAACAAGGCCATATCTATTACTAAACCTCAAGCAGGGCTCTATTTATTAATTACTGACAAGATAAAACCACACTGATATTGGTAACCAAGGAAAATAACAAAATTCTAACTTGAAAGTACAGTTTCTACTGAAAACATATCATGTTTCTCTCTCTTTCTCTCTCTCTCTCTCTCTCTCTCTCTCTGTCTCTCTCTCTCTCTCTCTCTCTCTCTCTCTCTCTCTCTCTGTGTGTGTGTGTGTGTGTGTGTGTGTGTGTGTGTGTGTGTGTGATGGTGATATGCTCATGTGATTATGGGTGCTGCAGTATTCATCAAGTCATGGAGAAGCTTTAAGGACAGAAAAGATAGTGGGGGAGGTAGTCTGAGTCACAGGCCTAAGAGCCACATGGAATCCATGGTAAAAGGTTTGGAGTAGACACCTCTATTCCCCAGGCACTTGGGTTCCAGGTTTAGTCTCACTGCGGCTCAGAGCAGCATTATGAAGTAGGTCCTCCATAGAGGTATTATGATCTTAGGTTTCTACAACCAAAAGTGACAATGATGCCTGGGTCCTTTCTGTTTTCTCTGCTGTGCTTCCTGGCTTATGACAAAAGTGGTTTACTGTTGGCATGTTTTCTCCATGAGGCCTCTTGCCATTTGAGCACAACAATCAGACTAGTCAATCATGAACTGAAACCTCCTTAGTTGAGAAGAAATGAAATTTCCTTTTTATAGTTTTATCTGTCTCCACTGATTGCAGCGTGTGTGTGTGTGTGTATGTGTGTGTGTGTGTGTGTGTGTGTGTGTGTGTGTGTGTGTGTGATGGTGTTCTCAGAAAACTGAGTACTTCAAGTGGATGCAAACCTAAGTATTAGCATGGTAGAAACATTTCTGATGAAAAAAATCTAATCAATTTTTGGTGGGTCAAATGTTTGCCAAAGAGTTTCCAGTAACTATATATGCCCAGATGACAATGAAGTTACTGTCTCTTAATGTTAAGTAAATTGACACATCTAATGAAATGTATAAACTATTTTCATGAGAAGACCGTCTCAGTGAGATATGAACAGGTATTTACTCCATTAGTATAGAGCACAAGGAGAGACTAAACTAAAAATCTATCAAAGCATAACTTGGGAACCAATGAGTTTATTGGGAATTCTTACAAAGAATTGGTACAATGATAAAGGTGGTTTAGCAGAGTATTGCTTTTCCCAAACCAGCCACCGTACCAAACAGACTCACCCCAAGCTGGATGACAGCATACCTAGAACTGCAAAGATATATTCTTCCTAGATTAATTTTCCATACTCTGTATGCTTGCACAATTCCCAAGACCCCAAGGCACCTGGAGTCAGAACAGAGTTGTTATAGCAAGCACAGGAAGGAGTAACTGGAATTTCAGGTGAAGGCTCTTCCCACCTTTCTTCTAGAAGGAATGGCACTAGTCAGTGGACCCTATATTGACGGTCTCTTGAGTATCTCAAAGATAATAGGATGAGAATGATGGCTGTTGAACTCAGAGTGTGTGCTCAACAGAAGAGAACATTTAACATTTCTCTTATTCCTATATGAGTATAATTGTAATCATAATGAGTCAGGGGACATGCTCAGAATCTGCTTTGTGTGTGCTATTCAGAGTGTAAATAGGCTTCATATGGGAGTGTGTTTCTGTGGGAGGTGTTCATATTCATCAATATTGCACTGGAAATAGGGTATAAAGCATTTTATAGGTGGCTACTGACTGTGGCTTGCAGAGAACACACAGAAAAGTGAGCATAGTGATAGGGGGAAGAATAGGTCATGCTAAAGGAGATTATGGGGGTTTCCCTATTAGCAAAATAAGCTAAAGATAACTCCATCTTTGTCCGTCCATCAGAAACTTTTAAAATTGCAAGCAAGAAACAGAGGCTGGGGTATACATTAGCGGGAGAGCACTTGCCTAGAAGAAATGATGCTCTGGGTTGATTCCTCTGAACCACTAAATAAATAATAAACAAAATCATAAAATGACATATACTTATTAAGCAACACATTTATCATTATTGTGGGTCCATTAAAAGGCTTATATGTGGTAATTTTATCTTTATTAAAGTTCTGTGCATTTTTACATTTATATGCATGGGAACCTTTTCAGTATACTCTTGCCTATACCTGAGATAAGCAAAACATGATGAACCTCCACTGACCTACAGCCCTGTGTAATGAATGACAGGCATTCTGTTGAATCTGTTTTGTCTATACTTCTCTATATCCCAGAATATCATCTCATTATTCCCATAAATTGAAATAAGCATGTATTAAGGGCTTATATATATCCCTGTGACCAATACCCAATATCATGAATATTTTTACGACAATGTCTATGGTCTAAATAGTAGTTGATTACTATATACTCGCTTGAAAACCTGATTCTTAGGACAAATCAAGAAACTTTATGCTTGGACAATAAATTTAATAAAAACTCATTGTTTGCAGTCAATTTTACATGTTGACTGAGGCCTTCAGAAGTGACAGCTAATCTGCTTTATATAGTGTGGTGCTGAGTCGGCTTAAACAGTCCCTGCTTCTAGAATGCAATGCAATTATAAGACATGATTACTGCTGATTACCATCAATCAACAGTCTTAAGTATAATTTATATTGCTGCAGCTGTGTTAGATTAAATCATCACAGAAGATACAAATTCTACCAGATACATGGAATTACTTGAAGAAACCCAAATACAGTAAACTCACAGCACTAAAAATGCACACCTTGTCAATTTCTTCTTTGTCTTAAGTCTTTAGATCTGAGTTATCACAAAGTAAGCTTTGCCTCCCAAAGAGGTATGAGTTGAGTCTTATTTTAAAAGAAAAGAACACTCACTTGTTTCACTGGAGCTGGCATTACTACTAGTGACTCCTAATCTTTGCTAATATGTTTCTGTGCAATATGCAATGTGATTGGTAGTAAGCTTGAAAAGAAGAACATTACAATTGGGAGATTAGCTTCTCATCCTCCAAAATTGATAATGGGACAGAAGTTTTCTACTTTTTATTTTTAATTTTATAAAGATGTCATTTCAAATCCTATCTATGTTAGGGAGACTCGGATTAAACAAACATGTACTGATCTATGAAAAGCAAGAAATTCACCCATATGGTCTGTCCCTCCACCACACACTCACATATGAAAGGGGAGTGGTGGCAAAACAGAGATATACCTTTGAATGCTATGGTGGTCAGCTTTCTGCCAGTATAAAAGTGGGGGGGGAATCATTTTATAAGGAGATTGGTTCACAATGCTTTTTGGGGCTTTGTGCATGAGGGGTTGGCCTCAATACTTCTAGGCTTATCACAAGACTGTGTTATCACTGCTTGTTTCCTTGGAGTGGAAACCTGTCTACTTGTGGAGAACTATGGAGAGAAAGAGTGAAAAGAGAGGAGGCTAGGATCCAACTCTCTCTTTCAAAGAGACTAACTGGATGCCTCAAAATCCTTCTCCATATGTCAGCCTTTGAATATTTCCACTCAAAAGAGCAACCTTTGTCACGTGGGCCATGGGGAAACATGAAAACCTAGTCTACTGAAGACACTGACTATACATGACAATTATAAAAAAGGAGGCCATTTACTCAGTGCTGAGCACCAATTAGGATGCACTGAAATCTATCTCATTACTTGTCTATATCACACTTTTCTTTGCATTTATTCATAAAGTTGAACTTTAAACACAAAGATGAACAAATAAAGGTATTTTCCTTTTGTTGTTGTTGCTTGTTTTTGTTTAGGGCTGTGGGGATCAAAAAATATAATTAGTGGAAGTTCTTTGAAATCAATTAAAGCACAGCATAAATGCCTTCTGAAATGACATATTAGTAAAATTAATTGAATTGTGTTCTTTGAGCCAAATGTAAAAGAAACAAATAGGATATGGTAATAAGTCAACATTTTTTCTTTTATGCTGTGTCTTTTGAGAATAACACAATTAGCCCAACTGTATCCATTTTAAATCTCTGTCTAGAAGGAATTTTTATATATGCAGCAACAGTGAAATGACCTATGAGGTGAAGAATGGCTCTGAGGCCCAGAGAAACAGCTGTTTGGCTGAAATGCAAGTTACCAAGTAAGAAAAGATTCCAATGCCTTAAAGTCTAAAAAAATATGCATTCAAATTTCAAAGTTAAAATGTTGCACTATTTCATGTCATCTCAAAGACCATGTTTGTTCCTTTAAATTCTTGAAATTGAAAAATTAACTTCAATATCAAAAACATGGTAAAAGGTTACATACCATGGAAAATTTATAGAAGCAGATCTCTCTTCATCATTGCCAGTTTCTGGTGTATATTTAAGATGTTTGTGAGCTTTCCATGTAGCTGTTTTATATTTTGAAATGAAAATATTTTCCCTCCTGAACTAATAAAGCACAATTTTTTTCTGAACAAGAAACCAAACCTTAAAAAGAATATTGATATTGATTTTAGGTGTTGATTGCATTTTGAAAACCAGGACAGAAACCTCACCAAGCTGCAGTGCAGGATTTCTTATTTAAAAATCTAACTCATAAACTATTGATATACCCCCAGGTAAACATGAGCGTTCTATGGAATGAGGAAGATTAGTGAGAGAGACACAGTGACAGCAAATACAGAATCCTGGGAGGCCACCTGTCAGTAGATATTAAAAAATTACCTGCATCTTCATAAATATGTGATTTTGAGGACTTCATGGGACCATTATGTTCTTTATATAAAATGTACAAAATAATATCACTCAGTGTATACATTTATGCCTAATTGCAAATAGCTTTTCAGAAGTTTCTTACCTGAGCTTCACCTTTAAAACATGGGAACATAAAAGTGCAGTTTGGCCTCTTTCTTCCTGGATAGAGGTATCTCAGAGAAGCAAGAAATGTGGGATGAACAGGGCACTAGAGGCAGCTGTAATAAGGGGCCTCACCTCACAGGATGTTTTATGAGAGTGAGACCCTGGTGCAGACAGAGATTCAAAATCAACCAAGCACTTCAATACAAAGCTGGCCCTGAGGGTATTCCACCCCCCTGATACTTTCCTAAGTACCATCTCATGAATAATGAGTGGAAGGAGTTAGGATGTGAACAATTACCAATTATGTCACAGTAGACTGCTGTATAGAAGTACTGCTTAACTTCCTCCAAGCAATAACTGATTGGTTGCCACAAAAATAAGAGTCATGATATTAACTCACCAGTGGGTACTCCTTACCTGGTGGTTAAGAATCACAGATCCCAGTGATTGTCAATAGTTGGGTAAGACCACAGACATACTCCTTCCATTCCTCCTAACTTCTAGATCACAGCCTCTTAGCCCCAGATCCATACCCTCTCCATTTCCTTTTCAGAAAAGAGCAGACCTCCAAGAGACAACAGCCACACTGAACTAAATGACAAAATAACATACAATAAGACAAGGCAAGGGGACTAGTATTGAAGCTGGATGAGACAACCCAATAGGAGGATAAGAGTCTCAAGAGGAGGCAACAGAGACAGAGGCACACCTGCTCCCCCTGTTAGGGGTCCCACCAGAACACCAAGTTAACAGCCAAAAGACATATGCAGAGGGCCTGGTACAGATTTGTGAAGGCTCTGTGCTAGATACTTCGGTCTCTGTCTACACATGCTCAACTGGTTTTGTGGGCAATGTTCTCATGGTGTCCTCAACCTCTTTGATTCCTACAGTCTTCCTCTCCTCATGGGAGTAGAGTACCTTTCTGAGAACTGTTGATCAATGGATGTACCAGTAGTCTTCCAAACAAAGTTGAAACTTGAAATCCCTCTTTGTTGCCCATCAGTTCTATATTGAAAGAGCCCATGGTAGAAGATGCCACACATCTCAATTGTAAGATTCAGAGAAACAAGTTGTAGCTGAGTTGGAGCTTCTTCTTCTCTGACTTTCCTAATGCTTGCACATGCTGTGTAGGCTACTGCTGTAATTTCTTGGAAGCCTACTCTTTCTGAAGAGATAACAGAAGGAAGTATATTTGCAGAAGGGGGAATTTGGGAGAGGGAGCCAGAAGAAATGGAAGGAGGGGGAACTGGTGGGGATACATAGATGAGAGAAATATTTATTTTCATTAAAGTTTTTAAAGAGAGTGTGAGTGAGGATCATCAGAATCCATTACATCATTGTTAGAAATTGTCGAAGAACCTACCTCATCAATATAAATAAATGAATAAATGGGGGAAAAACAAACAGAAGAAAATACACCACAGGGAAATCAGATGGAGGCATTTTCTCAACTGAAGATTCCTCTTCCAAAATGGAAAACAACAGCAAATTACCTTATACCTGAATCTGAGATGTTAGGAGCTATATTACCAAGCTACAGAATATTTCTCTTCTCTCTTTTTTTTAAAAAAAAACTTGCATACTTGTAATTGGCTTATAAATTGATATTTTTCATGTGGACTTTTCAATATTTTTGTCTAACCCTACTCCTCTTTTTCATCACTGCTTACCTAACTTCCACTCCCATCTCTGCTTAAATGTTCCCACCCCTAGTATTCCTACTCTCTATTTTCACTGTTACTATAGTAACTGTCTTCCCTTAAGGTACCCACCCCACCAATGGCCCCTTTCCAGTTTTCTAGCTTCTAATGTACTCCAAATTAAACACATAGTGTAAATCAGGACAAAAGCCATGGCTGGGAAGGTCACAGACCCAAGGAAACTTATTGCCATTGGTGAACTGGCATGCTATTATATTACCTTCTATACGTTTATTCATAACAATAGACAAATGCTACCCTGAGACTCATTTATAGAATTGTTCTTTCCAATCAGTGGAAATGAATGGATGATTTCAAAAATGTCCTACTTGTTAAAGGTACAAGATTGTTCAGGGCTCAGCTGTGAATGGGACATATATATCCCTGTTTCTAAGGACTGGAGGTTATTGCATAAAGGGAAGAAAAAAATTAAGTGTCAGAGATAGGGAAAGGAGAAAAAATGTTTAACAGGGAATAGCCAAGCAAGGGAAATCATGAATTAATAGGAGCTTCTTGCACCAGACCTGTGAAAGCCTGAAGCCATCACTAGCCATTCCTGGGTGATGTGGATGCTCATGGATATCTTACAAACCATTGCTGAACTATTGTCCACTAAATGATTTAGAAGAGAGGATTATTATTTTCCTATGTGTACCCACAAGTGGTTCCGCAGGCAGCAACAGTTAGACTAAATGTTGCCCAAAACAAATATAAGTGGTGGTGAAAAGGAAGTGGAGTGAGAAGGAGAAGCGGGGTGATTGCCATGCGCAGGAGGGAACTAGAAGACGGTAGAGACGAGATGAACAACAACACATTGTGTAGCTATGGAATGATCAAAAGCATATAATTAATAAGTACAGCAAAAATAAATCCTTTAAATTAAAAATATGAAAAATATGTTTAATTAGGAGGCAAAAAGTTATGTTATTCTATATTCCTCATGATCTGGGAGAGAGAAGTGAAAGTCCGTATCACTGAAGGAAAAGAATGCAGCATGTTTCCACAAATTCTTGAGCACATGTGACATAGACTTTGACATTATGACTATGCTTGCCTGGCAGGTACAATTTTAAAGCAATGACTCAATGCCACCTACTTCTTTTCTCAAACTCACCTCCATAATTATCAATTTCTTCTCTACTCTATCTCACACAGCTTTAAATCCAATTATTTCTTCTTTCTGACTTGACACATGTTTGTTGATTTTACTACTGCTAGAAATTGCCAGATGTGGTGAATTCTAGTTAAGTTTGAATTGTGTATCAATCAAGAAATTGATATTTATTATAAATTTAACTTATCACCCTATTTTACTTTGAAACCATCTACTACTTCTTATTTGTGTTATTTATGATTTTTTTCATTGCATTATCTAACCAATCAAAGGAACCTTTCTCCTTCATTAAATTCACATTGCTTTACTTACTTTTTAAATTATCATAGTAAGGCTTTCTGAAAAGATTTCAAATATGCTCACCTCTGAATTCAAACACACAAGCAGGACAAGTTATTTAATGCCTATGAAATTAAGATTCACACTCTGATTTTTCTATACAAAGGCTAGGTCAGGAGGGCTCCCTGTGGCTATTTTACAAACATAATACTAGCTCAACCCCAATTAAGATAAAAAAAGAGTTCTTTTGATAGAAATTCAGGGTAGATTTAAAAAGACTTGAAATCCATTATATGCTTCATCACTCTTACTCGAGGTGAAAATAAAAGTCACTGTGTGGCAACCTCAGAACCCAATCCATTTCTACTTGGTCTAATTACCATACTTAACATCAAACCCTAAGCTAAGTTAATGATGCAAAGTTTTATGCATCTCTTCCTGCATAGCTTTTTGCATAGTTATCTACCCCCAAACTCAGTGGTTCAAAGGACCAAATGTTTCATTTGTTCACGGTCCTTTGTTGTAGGCTAAATTAAATGAGTGGCTATTTGCTGGTTTTCTTGGTGGTGGTGAATGTGTATATTTAAGAAGTAGGTTATCTAGAGTCTAAATTGACTTGTATCTGGGAAAAATTCAGTGTTTGAATTCCTTTCTCCTGCCCTTTTCCTATATACTCCTTTTGGGCTTTCTGCATGAGGGCTGCTCCCCTTCCCAGGCAGCTGGCAGCTTGGTTGTCAAAACTGTTAAGCATGCAAAGACAAAATGCGTGTCCACCATAGTAGGTTGAACAAAACACGTCCAGCCTTAATAGAACCTAAAGAGAATGCCTAAAAAATGTGTCTGTTTGGTGCAGCCAATGCACCACACTACAACCTATAGTGAAATGTCAGGTCAACACAGTGAGTCAAAAAATAAAATTAGAAATAGCTTGTGTCATTTATCAATCTTTTCTTCAGTCAACAAATATGGAAAAATACAAAACAGATGAAGAGGCCAAGGTGCCTTCCTCAACATGAAGATAATCTTGAGACTTCTTTTGTATAATTGTTAGTTTGGGTATATTGTTATGTAGTATAAGACATACATCAACAATCATTATCTCAGTTTAGTAAATTCCTGAACTTCTAACAGACCATACTATGAAAATGAGAAGCTGCTACTATGACATTGCCATATATGTTAATTTTAGTGGTTGAGCTCTATCATCTAAGTTTATTTTGATAAATGTCTTTGAGTATTTGAAAAAATTATGAACTTTGTAATTATTAGTAGGCCATTCTTACACAGGTCAATTAAGTAAGACTGGTTCATTATGCTCTCTCTCTCTCTCTCTCTCTCTCTCTGTGTGTGTGTGTGTGTGTGTGTGTGTGTGTGTGTGTGTGTGTGTGTGTATGTTTGTCCTCACACACGAGTGTGCCCATCCTTGGGCATGTTTATGTGTGTGAATGAATGAAAACATTCTACTCTACCCTACTCCTGTGGAAATCAGAATATATCAAGTAATGGTTATCACCTTCTGCCTTACTTGAAACAAAGTCTCTCAGTTGACAAGTATGAAGCTGGCTAGCTGGACTGAGTTTCTGAGGTTTTCCTGTCTCCATTTTCCATCTCACATAGGTGAGTGAGGATTATACATGCTCACCATCTTGTCCGGCAGCATGTGATTTCTAAGGATCAAATTCAGACCTCTTCGATGTGACACAGGCTCTTTATGTACTGAGTAGACTCTGCAGTTCTCATTATCTTTTGGAAATCATCTTCTCTTTCCTTCATTTTTTTATGTAAGATATTAAGAGGAGATTGTAAAAATGTCAAACTATGTTTGTGCTCTGGTGTCTGTCTTCTTTTGCATCCATCAGCTTTTGTTTCATAAAACTGTGAAGTTACAGTGTGAAACAAATGGACACTTTTGTCATGTGCTCATTTTCTACTGAATTGTCTCCGCTATTTTTTCACTCGTGTAGTACAGACATGTTGAGGAAATAATTCTGTCTTTTTGCCAAACACAGAGACTACTCTCTTGGAACATTTCATATTGTAGAAATGTACCCGTGGACTTTTCCTTACCTGCTCACCTTAGGTAAACCCAACAGTGGCAAACACAGAAAGCAGTTCCTCAATTATCTAAAGTGAATAAAACCACACTGCATTTTTGCCCTAATTTTGGATTGTTTCAATTGCACAGCTGTGGTTAAAATTAAGTACTCCCCACAGGTGTTCTACATCTTCTCTCAAAACAAACAAACAGTAGTCATTCGCTGTTCAAATAAAAGCCAATTTAAACATCATTCACATTCTCTACATGAGCTGTCCAGTGCTCTACAGCATTCGATTCAAGTGAAGGAAATGCTATTGGTTTGAGTAAGAAAGTCCTCCCAAAGCCTCAAATATTTTGGATTATCTGGTCTCCAGTTGGTGGCACTGTTTTGGGAGATGTAGGGGGTGTGTACTTGCCAGAGGAAGTGCATGCACTAGCCGATGTGGACTTGGAGATTTAACCTTACCCCACTTCCAGTTCACACCCTTTGCTTTGTCCTTGCAGTTTAAGATGGGAGCTCTCAAATCTGAGCTCCTGCCACTGTGACAGTTTCTTGCTTCCACATTTTCCCCGCTATGATGGACTTTCACCCATAAGACACAGTGAAATAAGCAGATTCTTCCATGAGTTGCTTTCCATTGTAATATTTTATCAGGAAGTAGTTAGAAACTAACAAATCCAATCTTTTCAAGCAGTGAGGTATCTGTTAAAATGGTGCTTTCCTGTTCCTACCCTGACGAATTACCTAATCCTGTCCCTTCTGTGACATCACATGCAGTCTGTTTGTTTTGTAAATATCTTTGGAGGTTAATTCTATAAGTTCTACAACTTCTTCAAATTAGAAAAATAGCTTTAGAGTCAGACATGAAGAACTACATACCTAACAATTTGTGTGTGTGTGAGAGAGAGAGGTGGGGGAGGGAGGGAGGAAGGGGAAGACAGTGTGTGTATTCATTTGGGTCCAGGTGTACATGTGTGTTCATGTGGAGGTCAATGAACAATTTCAGGTGTCCTTCCTGAAGTGACATCCTCCATTGCAGACAAGGGATGACTTTGACCTGGAGCTCACCAAGAAGACTGGGCTGGCTGCCAGGATTACTTGCCTGTATCCCCCTCAGTTCCAGGATTACAAGTACATATATATCACCATGCTAGATTTTATTTTCATTTGGATTCTGGACATTGAACTCAAATAATTGTGCTTCTTAGGTAAGCACTTCACCAGTGAAATATTTCTCAATCAGGTATCTGATAGTTTCTGTTCCATAATTAAATTTCTGTCTGTGGTATAACATTTATTTCAAAAGAGAGACTGAATAAACGTACATAGAGAATTCCAATTTCCTGAAACATTAATTTAATCTAATCAAGATCAAAGTAACTATTGTATACAGTTTGACAGAACATCTCAAAACAGTTTTGTTAAATTATATTAAATTAATTTGGAAATATACACATGCAAACAACCCTGTATCAACTTATTGTAATATTACCAAGAAACATATTAATATGTATTTAAATGTTACATATATTTACATGTGTGTAAACATGTTTTTATATAATTTCCATGAGATATATTTTTTTGGTGTTTTTTGAGACAGGGTTTCTCTGTGTAGCTTTGGAGCCTATCCTGGCACTCGCTCTGGAGACCAGGCTGGCCTCAAACTCACAGAGATCTGCCTGCCTCTGCCTCCTGAGTGCTGGGATTAAGGCGTGTGCCACCGACGCTCAGCTCCACACAGGTATAGTTATTTATCTCCTGTATTTTATTCTTGGTATTTTCTAGTGCTTATTTTGATTCCTATATTTTATGAGTACATTTATATATTTTTCTGGAAATACAATTCAAATATTAAAGTTTCTAGTTGAGACTGATCTTGATTTATGTTCAAGGGGGTTCAGACCTTTTGCTCTCTTATTCATGTTTCTGTACTCATGTGCCATAAATTTTCATGTTATTTGTTAAAATGTTGTCAATGTATCTATATACTAATCACATTAAACTTTTGTCTTGTGAATCAGATAAGAGAAAATTACATAAATGAAAAAGCATTGGCCAGGCAGCGGTGGCACTTGCCTTTAATGCCAGCACTTGGGAGGCAGAGGCAGGTGGATCCAAAAAACCAAAAACAAAAAAAAAACCCAAAAACAATAGCCATCATTTATACTACTTTTAAATATTTACCTGAACAGTTTATTTGGTGATTTTTACAAATTTCTTCACATGAATTTGAATTCTTAGCAAAGAAATAGTTTGTCGTGATAGTGAGGCCATCGATTCAATTCCCAAGCCACAAAAAAATTCTTTAGTTCATTAAAACTTCAAATGAATGTCATATATTTCTTGATTTACTAAAACTATAGTAGCTATAGTTACATACATACAAAAACCAAACAAACAACTGTTACGATAAGTCTTTACTCTACCTGCTTGAGTTCTGCCTGCCACATGTGTGGCCAAAAAAATATCAAGAGACTTATAATATGTACAAATGCTGCTTGGCCAAAGACTAGAATTTCTCATCTGCTAGTTCAGACTTAACTATCAACTATAATCATAAGACTTATGTTATGGAGGACATCTTCTGCTGGCATCCTCATCCCGGGATCACATGGCAGCTTAGAGCACAGAACAGGAGGAAGAGCAAGAAAGAAACTTCCTTCTTGTCCTTGCTTATATATGAGTCTGTGTGCTATGTCACTTCCTGCCTGTATCACAAGACTTCCTTTTACTACATTTCCCAGAATCCTTCTTGACTCCTAGTCCCACCTATCTTGCTTTCCTATTGGCCAACAGTACTTTATTTATCAACCAATAAGACAAACATAAACACAGAAGGAACTCCTCCATTAAACAAAAATACCAAAATCATCATTATACAAATGAACAAATATAATATACATACACATGCACACACACACACACACACACACACACACACACACACACACACACACGAACTTATATATTGGCTAACCATCCAACTAATTTGGTGAGAACAGGGTATTTTGCCTGGATAGATATTAAGGTCACTGATTTTAGAGGGGGGTTATGAATGGGTTGTCTATTCACAATATCAAACTTTTTAAGGACAAGTATTATTGGAACAGTATTAAAAGCTATAGCAGACCAGATGTGACTACGAGAAAATACTGACATTTAAATTGAAAAGTAAAGGAAGCAAAATATTGAGTAAAGCCTGAAGTATGTAAATGTTAAATTTGAAGTTGAGTCTATAAAGTGCCCGTCCATCATTTACAAAGATTAGGGTTCAATCCTCAGAACTGAAGGCTTGACATAAAGGTATTCTATATACAGGAACTGTAATCCCTGATACTCTGAAGATGGGGAGAGAGAATTCCATATTCCTCCTTGGCTGTGGAGTAAATTCCAAAGTATCCTGAAATATATGAGAGTGTGTTAGAATACTAACTTAAGTGATATAATAAAATGTTCATTTGTCTTTGTTTCTCTGCTAAGACATAGACCAGGAACAGCCTAGTCTGCCAGTGAGAGAAACACAGCTTAAAAGGTGCTCAGGTGAGCACTGAGCATGAAGGTTTCAATCATAAGCTGGGTTAATTAATCGGTTCTGTGGAACTCTGTGAAGGTTAAGTGTGAGGAAAATGTAACTAGCAATTTCAAATTCATTTGCTCAGTCATTCTTTTCTAGTTCTATGGAGTGAAATAATGTATAAATGGAGAAAAACAATTTAGTGACAGATAACTCCTTCTGTTTACTCCCTAAGAGTCTGAAACTCTCCTTGGCCTGGCATTTGAAGAAAAAAAAATTAATTACAGAGTCACAGACACATCTCAGCAGTTAACTGAATCAAGCAATATATTAACAAACTAGCACTGTGCTTTGAAGAGCAAGGAGCCCAGCCATCTTTGACCTACAATGCCTGTTGCCTCAGTGAGCTTCCTGACATCCATCCACTGTCATTCCCTTGAGCGGTGTGATCTGTGAAGATTGATGACTTTTTTTCTGACTACACAAAGGATAGAGAGACCAATTTGATTTGGATATATTAAGATCTATTTGTTCAAATATCTGATATAATTTGCACCAAAAACCGCAGTGAAATTTTTGTTTATTCAGATAATTATGTTACAAATTTTAAATGAATGTCACTGAGATTTCAGCTCAGCTCCACAATTAATTACTAAACACCTTCCCATAAGCTAGTGAGGGTCTGCAGGAGTGTGTAAAAGCTCTGACATTTTAACATTTATGATGTGGCATGCATTCTAAGTGCTTTTGTTCTATTCTATATGATCTTTCTTACTTCAGCAACTTCTAAATAGTTTATAAGTCCACCCATTTGGAACAAATATGCAGATTTTTAGTAACATAAATAATTATTTTAGGAACAAATATTATTTGCTTATCATTATCCTTGGCTAAACAGATGAGTGTTACATGTATTTTACTTTTGAAAATAAATGAACGGATAGTGACACAATAACAAGTTAAGAGGCTAAAGGTTCTCTAGCCCTTAGTGTCCAGGTTCCGTGCTCCTTCGTTCCACACTGAGACTGCACATGAGACTCCAAAGTACTTATGAGACAACGCTCCTGAGACAGTATAATTGAGAAGTGGAGTTCTCAGCTTCATTTCCTAAAGCTTCTTTGCTTTAGACAGAGGTAATGATTACATCACCTTGCTCTAGTAGTTACTTGCTACTTGAGCATTTAGTATGTGGAGATGTCCTACTAAGTCCATTAAGAATTATGTCACAATGCTCTTAAATAAAAACAACCTTTGTGACTGTGAAGTGATTTCAGAAGGGGAGGATAGAATGGTACATGCTGAGGACAGAATGCTAGGCTTGACCCTGATTTCACAATACTGCCATGTACTGCTCCTAAGTTTGGATACAGCAATTACCACTTTTCTAATCATACAATATATGTCTTATGTAAACTTCATATTTTGTGATATTTGCTTTAAATTTATTTTAGAGCTCAATTTCTAGCTGCCGGTACTCCAAGATGGAGACAAAGAAACCTAGGAGATGATATTATGATGAAATTGATAATATTTCATTAAATAATTGATTTTATTAAAAGGAGTTAGTTAAGAAAGTTTTAATTTGAAAACAAATGGGATTTCAATTGACTCTGAGTATATGATATGAAGAGATGGTGAATATCAAGAGTCAGGTTTCCTCATTGGCAAATGGTGTTAAATGGCATTTATAGGCTCTGAAGCTTCAGCTGTCTCCATTTTCCAAAAAAAAAAGAAAAAGAAAAGAAAGAAAGAAAGAAAGAAAAGATCAGATCATCATATTGCCTTAAATGCATAGGAGTTGTGTTCTCAGAACTGTCATGCTGGGAATGCATTTGGCTCAGTTATGAAACAAGCCTGAGGAACTACTTCTATGATTTATCTTCAAGCATTTGTAGAAAATCCAAAAACCTTTTTACCCAGCTTCTCTGGGGTTGTGCATTGACCCTGGATATCCTTTGCTTTATATATAATATCCACTTATGTGTGAGTACATACCGTGTTTCTATTTTTTGGTTTGGGTTACGCCATTCAGGATGTTTTTTCCCAGTTCCATCCATTTGCCTGCAAATTTCAAGATGTCATTGTTTTTTATCTCTGAGTAATATTCCACTGTGTTAACATATTTCATTTTCTTTATCCATTTTTTTTGTTGAGGGACATCTAGTTTGCATGAACTGCCCCCAGAAGGAAAAATAGTTGAGATTTCCTGGGTAAAACAGGAGGGGGTGTAGAAGGGAGGGGATGGTGGCTGGGAACATGAGGGATCAAGAAGACCTAATATGAGGAGAGCAATGAAAGTGATATCTTGATAGAGTGAGCCATCATGGGGTTAGGGAGAAACCTGGTGCTAAAGAATTCTCAGGAATCCATTCCAAGCAGCAGTGGAGCAGCTGTCTGAACAGACCTTGCCCTCTGATCTGGTTATGAGTACCCTAATTTTCATCAAAGAAACTACTATAGAGTAACTGATGTAGCCACATGCAGTGACTCACAGCCAAGCACTGAGCTGAAATATTAGAGTCTGGTTGAAGAGAGGGAGGAAGGATCATGTGAGCAAGGGGGCGGGGAGTTAAAAGCATGATGAGGAAAAAGACAAAGACAGCCAACCCAAGCCAGAGGGAGCTCTTGGACTATGAGCTGACAGCTGAGTGAAAGTGGGGACAGTTGTGAGACTTGATCAACAAGTTCTCTCCCAGGGACACGAACTGATTTTGGGAACCCATTCCCTGTGGTGGGTTACCTTGCTATGGGGCAGGGGCAGAGGGCATGTTGTTCCTTGACTCCTCAAGGAAGGCCTTACCCCCTTGGAAGAGTGGGTGGAGGAGTGGGAAGGGTGGGAGCGAGTGAAAGAAGTGGAAGGAGGAAAAACTGGGGTTGGTATGAAAAATGAAAAATATTTTTTTAAAAAAAATAAAAAAAACATGTTTCTTCTAGTTTGAATGTAATTGAAGTTCACAGAAGTCTAAAGTCCTTTAAAGACATGTGCTACTAACAGAAGAAAATTTTAAAAATCTGTTTGTATTATGTTGTACATATTCATGTTTAGAGACAAACTAGTGTAAATTAGATGATAATTTATAACTATTAATTTGATACTTAAGTAGAAAGACAAGTAGAAGGTAAGAGAGTGGGAAAATAACATTCATTCAGAGTAATTGTCATTATTTGTCCTAGCCTATCATTTAATCCTAGCCTCCTTTGCATTCCTTTTATAAAATGACAAAAATGTATAGACTAGTGTTTCAGTTCCACTTTGTTTCACTATTGCTTTGAGGTGAAATTCTGTAGCTAAATGTGTGTGTATGTAATAAAAGTTCAGCAATGCAGCTTGTACCACTGAATTTTTATTCAGTGGCCAATATTATATTTAACCCAGATGCCAGTCAAATGTTACACATTTTCTTATATTTCATAAGTATAAAAGGAGTATAAAATAGATGTACTATTACATTGATCACAAAAGTGTATACCATTCCTCAAAGTGGTCCTTTTATATATGATGTATAATACTGTTTTCAAATGAGACTTTTTTTGATCATGTATCAAAGCTAAGTCATCATTTCCATAGAGATGCTAGCTATGTCTCTATTTCTTACCTGAATGGTAGCATAACCATAATTATCTACCAATATGGATTTAGGAATGGAGAGGTGGCCCAGAGCTGAGGGCCTGAGGTCAGACACTGAGCACAAAAGAAAAAGCTTGTTCAGTTGTGTGCCTATAATTACAATAATAGGGAAGTAGAGACAGGCTGACCTCCTGGGCACCCTACCTAGCACAAATAGTGATCTCCAGGTTCACTTAGAGACAATTTTGCTAAAGTTATTGTGGAGAGAGAGAGAGAAAAATACCTGTTCCTGGCGTTGCTCTCTGACCTCAACACAGGTAGATACCTTTATATGTAAAGTCACATGCACACATACTCACTACACTCACACAAATGTAGATTTCCATCTATGTATCATTTCATTAAAACAATATCTCTTAATATTGAGAAATAAATATTTTCACATAAACTTAAGCAGTAATCAAGTTATTTTCGATTGCACATGTACTCTTTTGTACCTGCAAAACATGTAATACCTTGAAAATAATGAGTTAATATACTACTTATTTAGAGCCAAAGCAGAGACTTTCCATACACTGCCCTGTTCTTACAACTCATGAGCATAGATGCAGTATTTGACTTGTCAGACAAGATATTTGACAAAATAATAGTGTTAATGAGTTTTAACACTAATGAATGGATGTATCTGTTATCCATGCTTATACAATCTGCCAAATTCTACATCTTTATCCATAGGCAAAAGGATGTGAACTGTTTCATTGAGTGTAGCTTGAACATAGGAGACACCAAACCCCACCCACAACAGTGACATACTTCCTCCAACAAGGCTACACCTACTCTAGTAAAGCCATAACTCCTAATAGTGTCAATCCCTTTGTGACCCATTTTCTTTCAAGTCACCACATGCATCATATAAGGGAGAATGATTCTAGAAACAATGAAAAACTTGTGTAAACATAAAACTAAATAACAAATATGATCAACATGTATTTACAACCTCTGAAATAATAAAGAATAAAACTCTTTGTATGCTAGAAGTTAATGTATTTTTCTAGGTATTGGAACAACTATTTTCACATTCATAATCAAAAATAAAATTGTTTGGAATCTAAACACTAGAATTAAAATAAAGTACTTTTTTGAGATGATAAAGAAATGACTCTTTCTACTGCACCGACAGCTTTTCTAGGAAACCTTGGTTCAATTCCTAGGACTTACACAGTGATTCACAACTGTTTGTAAGTCTAGCTTCAGGAAATCGGAGACCCTCTGCTAACATCTACAGACACCAGTCCAACAAATGTGGCACAAGCATATGTAGCCAAAACATGTAAAATAAACTACCTTAATTTTATCCAATAATCACTGAAGGTGCTATGATGGGGGAAGTACTTCTGTGTATGTTTATCTTATTGATTGTTGAATAAAATACTGTTTGGCCAATGGCAGCAAGTTAGACAGGACTAGTAGTAAAAGAGGATTCTGGGAAATGTAGTAGAGAAGTGATAATCCAGGCCGGAAGTGACATAGCAAAGAGACTCATATTTCGCAAGGAGAAACAGGAAGTGTTCTCCCTTTTCCCCTCCGCTCTTCCTCCAGCAGTGCAATGTGATCCACCAGCAAGGAGGGATGCCAATAAGGCGTCCGATAAGATAAGTCTTATAAAATATATAGATTTATGATAATTAAGACTGAGCTAGCAGATGAAAATCCTAGTCATTGGCCAAGCAGCTTTGAACCTAAAACAAGTCTCTCTATGTATTCATTTGGGCCCTAACTCAGGCGGGCAGCTGGTATAAAGATCACAAGTGGTAATGGGGCTTGGTGGCTTTTGGCAGAAAAATTTATTGTAACAGTGCTATTTCATATTTTATTATTTTTTATATTTTAAAGTGAAAAAGAAAATTTGAACAGGGTCTCAGCTGGCAATTATTTAAGAAAATTCAGATGTTTCATAAAAATGCATTCAGTCAATGTGGTGTTTTGAATAGGAATGACCCCCATAGTTTCATGTGTTTGAATCCTTGACCCAGAGGAAGTGCACTATTAGGAGGTGTGCCCTTGTTGGAGTTGGTGTGGCCTTGTTGGAGGAAGTGTGTCACTGTGGGTTTGGGAATTAAGGTCTCCTATGATTGATCCATGCCCAGAATGGAACACTCCCTCCTTCTGCTGACTGAGAATCAATGTAGGACTCTCAGCTCCTTCCCCAGTACCAATCTACCTGTATGCCACCATGCTTGTCACCATGATGATAATGGGCTAAACCTCTGAAACTGTAAGCCAGCCCCAATTACACATTCTTCTCTATAAGAATTTCTGTGCTCATGGTGTTGTTTCACAGCAATAGAAACCCTAACCAAAACAGTATGCTGCCTCTGTATGAAGTATGACTTTACAAATCTTAAATTCTTTGTGTTAAAAGGGGAATTGAAGTTTTACAGTGGAGAAACTCAGTATTTTCTGAAAAAAAAAAAAAACTCGACTGACAACAGGCTTTAAAAATGGTAGGCACATGGTATTTCTAATGTACTTTAATAAAATTAAAATGTTTATTTGTTATACCAGTTAAAAGTAATAATTATGTGATTTTCATTGATTTTTTGTGTTAAACAGTGATTCTAAAGTTAATATAGTGCTATATACAGAACAGCTTTTACATGAAAATATGTTAATACGATTACATTGTATTTTGATCATTCGTCTAAAATAGATGTGTAATAATAAATCTTTACTCCATCTGCCTGAGCCCCACCGCCACATGGGCGCCAAGAATAACACACAGAGTCTTATATTAGTTTACAATGCTGTTGGCCAATTGACTAGGATTTCTTATATGCTAGCTCAGTCTTAATTATCATAAATCTATATATTTTATAAGACTTACCACGGATGCCTTCTGCTGGTGTCCTCTACCCCAGATTACATGGCAGCTCCATAGCAGAGAACAGGAGCAAGAGGAAGCATCCTGCTTATATTCTGAGTCTGCCTGGATCACAAGACTTCTTACTACATTTCCCAGAATCCTCCTGGACTCCTAGTCCTACCTTTCCTGCTTCCTCGTTGGCCAAACAGTGCTTTATTCAACAACCAATAAGATAAATATAACAGAAGGACATTCCCCATCATAGATGCAAATATATACCTGTACATGTAAATAAATACACATTTATCACCATTTGTAGGACTCCCTTCAATATCTTCTTATCTATTGTTTCTTTTTTTGAGGGAGGAGGGTTGTCGGAGAAGCCTTCAATGTCTCTTATTCTGTCTGTTTCATGCCTGTAGTCATTCATACCACTACACAGGAAACTTCCTTACCCTTAGCAGCCAAAGGCAGGGCAGATCCTGGACTACCACATGGTTTCTGGCTTCAGCTTGTATGTGGTGATATTTTGTTTATGATCTAAAAAATAATTTTGCCTGAAGATCAGAGTGCACTACCTAGCCACAGAGGCCAGGCAGTGTTAACATACACCTTTAATCATAGCATTTAGGAGACAGAGGCAAAGGGATCTCTATTAGTTCAAGGCTCCCCTGGTCTACATGAAATTGATCCAGTCTAAAAGAGAAACAGAGCTCACACAAAGGTGATCTCAGCACTTTGAGTCACGTGCTTTTAATCCCAGTGCTACAGATATAGAGACAGGAGGGGGTAAGGCTGGGTGGAGAGAGGAATGTAAGGCAGAAAGAGACAGGATGTCATTGCATTCTGAGGATGCATTCTGAGGACAGGATTGCCCATTCAGTCTGAGGTAGAGTAAGAGCTAGTGGCTTGTGGTGATATATTATTTGTGATTTATTAAAACTTGCCTGAGGCTTCAAAAAGTAAAGCCAGGCTCAAGCTATAGATATCGGGCACTGGTGGCTCATACCTCTAATCCCAGGACTCAGGATATAGAGGTAGATGGATCTCTGAATTCAAGGCCACCCAGGGCCATACAAGATTGAATCAGTCTAAAAGAGTAACACAGCTCATGCCTTCAATCCCAGTATTATAGAGGCATAAAAGTAGGATCAGGGTCGTCAGTAGTTATTCTCAGGAGTCTCTAGTCACCACAAGGAAAGCATAGCCATCTGAATCTTAGGAGCAGTGAAGTCGGGAGCAGTCTGAGCATCACCCCTTTGGCCTGAGCTGAGGTAGAGGTAAGAGCTAGAGGCTGGCTGCTTTTCTGATCTTCAGTTTGTTTTTTAATAAATCATAAGTAATATATCATCACAGTGGCTGGCTGCTTTGCTTCTCTGATCTTCAGATCCCCATCCCCAAATATCTGACTCTGGAATTTTATTGTTAATGCCAATTAGAATTCATTTTACATCTGTATCATGTACATCAACCTGGTCCGCAACAGAAGCACAGATTGCCCACATCAAAATGGCCTGGAGCAGCACAGAACACCTCTTCATATTTGCTGTTTCTGGTGGGGCTTAGGGGGTAGGTAAGGGCTCAGTTTCCTTACGGGACTAGCCACTAGGAGTATGACCATGCTCCAATGAGTATAAGGGCAACACAAATGAATTTGGTGATTTGTTGTTTTTTTTTTTTTTCGGGAGGACATATGGGAGGAATGGGAAAGAAGTGTGATGATCAAGGTATGTAGTACAGAATTCCCAAATAAATAATAAAAATATTATGTTTGGGTAAAAACAAATGTTAAAGAAACTCAGAGGCTCAACCTGTATAGATCTTTGGCCTTACCAAGAAAAAATAAAATAAAATAAATGCATATACATAAACAAGGTTAACAGTTTTAAACATTTATTTTATTTTTAATTTTGTGTGTGTGTGTGTGTGTGTGTGTGTGTGTGTGTGTGTGTGTGTGTCTGTATGGGGCATGTGCACTGGTGAATGCAGGTCTTGGAAGAGGGCATGAGACACCCAGAAGCTTGAGTTACAGGCAAATATAAGATATCCAATATGGATGCTGAGAGCCACACGTGGACCCTCTTGTTTATCAATGAACAATCAACCCACTCATTATGAACCCCTTCTTTAACTAAATTACATACTGCTTCAATTAACGCTTTCTAATATATAACTTCTTCTTTTGGAGAATGATATGAGGATATTTTATGTTGAATAACTTATTATGTCTTTTTCAGATGAGGAATCAACCTAAAAGAGCTATTTATCGCCAAATACTAAGTTCAAAAAGGTGGCAAATACCACTTTATCTGTTATAATAGTTTGACCTCCATTCTGAAATTCCAATCTGTAATTGTGAGAGAATCATTTTGTTTAACATGCATTTTAATTTCTTATATAAAGTATAAAAGTAGGACACTATCTACCCTTCCATCCATCAGCCTATGTTACTTAATTACACAGATCTGTTAGGTCAATATATGTTCTTTTCCAGTGACAAGTCCTTCGAACTAATCAAAGGTCTGGAATACACTACATATGAGGTCATTAATTACTGAAGAGTAAACACACTTTACGCTTCTTTAAAAGTGACAGTTGAATAAACACAATAATTAAGTGTGAAACATGTCAAGATTGTTTGCTAATTCATCATTATTGATTAATTTGAAGATTTCTATGAAAACTATCAATTTTATTTCAAGTATATGCCTTCATTTTACAATGCCAAGTTTCTTTTGTACACTAACTTTGTTTTTTACATGGCTCTTTACTTATTTGGCAATATTTCTGTTTTCTTGGTTGTATTTGTTTTTTTTTTTTGTGTGTGTGTGTGTGTGTTCTTTTGTTTGGTAATTTGGAGATTGTTTTGTCAGCCAAGTTTCAACTCTTTGCCAGGAAAAGCATGGGACCCCTTCAGGGGAAGAAATGGGAACAGCTGTCCTACCCAACACTAGTGCCAACTGGAACTTGCAGGCCAGCTAACACTAGTGACACAATGGGCAGAGCCAGCACCAAACTGGAAAAGTTTACTAGCCTTACATATTAATATATTTAAGAAAAACATTATGTACATAAAGTATTTATTTTATCTTTTTATGTTAAGATCCATAAAAGCCAGCTGAAAGTTTACAATTAGTAAATGGCTGCTGGGTGGCAAATGCACTTTATGGCTTATGCCAACCTTCTGGAGCTATTTTCTGCAGTGGTTTTCTCTTCTGAATCTGAACAACAGCAAGGTGAGTGATTATCAAAGGCACAGCAAGTTTCTGGATGCAACCAGCTTGGGGAAGAGGTTATTCCAAGCATGCAAACACATGGGGAGAAGAGAGCAGTCTTCCAAAGCCAACAGATCCCTTTGAAGAATTTACTCCCCTAAGGTGATCCCAAAGCAACACATTCAGCTTCCTGCCATCCTGTCTAGAAGGTGTAACATGACCTGTTCCAAAAAGAATATCATTATAGCATTTATTCAAAGGAGCTGCTTCATGTAAAGATGAATTCCAGAGAGGAACAGGATGAAGCTTCAGTGAGAGGCAGCATTGCAATTTGGTTTCTGAATGGAGTAAAGAACAATTTTCATAACAAAGAATCATGTTTCATTTATTCACAATTTTCTACACTTCTCTTTAAAAAGCATTCATCAATTCATTCCTCTGTTTTGGTCTTCCTGCTTCTTTCCTAGTCTCACACTGCCAACTCTAACCTGTACATTGTTGGAAAGGTAGATTAGCAGATACGGTTGATGAAAATAATCCTTCATTTTCATGTAGAATACAGTCCAAAAAGTACCCAGTTTTTGAAGGACCAAATCATATGACTTGATTCTTGGAGGATACATAACTACTTACTACTGTGAACAACAACAACAACAAAAAAAACCCACAAAAAAACAAGTAAAGTTATAAAGTGTGTAGTGTTTTCTAAAAAGCAAAATAATGATGGCCAAGATGATTTACAAACTTTATTTTCATTTATATCTTTCACAGGGTTTAGACACAGGAATGCTCATTCTTTTTCCAGATCATGAGTTTTAATTGCACTTATATTTACCGTGAGCTCATAACATTAGCCTGTTGGTTATCACATTGCACATGACCTTTGAGATATCTATGAATGCATTTGCAAACCACTGAGTACCTGGAAAAAGTATGTTTTTCCATATATTTTTTTCAGTCATTTCCTTGGAGGAACTAGTGTGGATAATATTTGTACTGAGTATAAGGAAACATACGAAGAAGTCGGACAACACCCTTCCCTGCCACCAGTAGCCCACAACACACAATTCCACTTCTAACCTGTTGATACACTTCCTTCTCCTTTGAGTGTGGCTGCAAAAATCAATTCAATGATTTATTTGTATTTTGTTGTTGTGACATAACAGCAAAGAGATAGGAGTGGTCCAGTAGTGTCTAAGCTGTAACATGAAACAATGAAGAGCAGGTTAGATCAAAATTAACATCAACATCATTCTCTACTGCATCATCATAGTTTCAAATATTGTGATACACATCCAGAAAACTGTGTCATGATTGAGTAGAGGTGTATTCTAGGTGCATGTTCTCAATAGGTGTAATGATTGATAGGGGTGTATTCTAGGTGCATGTTCTCAATAGGTGTAATGATTGATAGGGGTGTATTCTAGGTGAATGTTCTCAATAGGTGCAATGATTGAGTAGGGGTGTATTCTAGGTGAATGTTCTCAATAGGTGTAATGATTGAGTAGGGTGTATTATAGGTGAATGTTCTCAATAGGTGCCTTTGAGACTTACTGAATTAGCTGGTGGATGTCAGGGTTGCTCCACTATATAAGAAAACTTTGATGAGAAAAATTTCTTTGTGGAAAATGAACTGTTTGGAATTTTTACCTATAGAATGGCTAAAATGGAAGGTTATTAAAATAACTTTTATCTAATTTGTTTATTTTGTGTAATTTTTCCATCAATAGTATTAATAGTGTTTAATCTATGGATTCAAAATATTAATATGATTTTTAAAAATCAGTGACACAGGGTGAAAGCAGAAAGAAGGCATGTAATCAAACACCTCTACATTTATCTTTCTAAATATTCCATCCACTCCACCATTTCAAAGAAAATTAAATTTGGAGAAATAATTTTCAAGTTAGCACACTTAAAGTAAATGTGAGACATATCATGTCAACTTCTGTATTCACACATAAACCATATATATTGTTACATATATATGAAGGTTTTGCTCTTAAATTTTACTTTTTCCTTTATTTAAAAATAAAATTATGCCATGGTTATAAGCATGGGACAAATTTGGGAGGGTAGCTGAAGGACCAGTTCCTGTGTCCCAGGAAAAAATAGCTCGAGACACTTGCTTACTAATAAAATAGAGAGAGCTTATTATGAATGAGAAAGGCCCTCCTGAAAAGTGTCTGTGAGCTGGAAAAGGCATCTTCTTAAAAGTACTGGACACAAAGTATCCTTTTATATGATCTTCATGAAGTAATTTTTCAAGATGATTTTTAAAATTACCACTTCAAGTTCTCCCATAAATAAAGACATTCACAAATGTGTTTAAAGATGTGAGAAGGTCCCTCATGATTTGCATTCTAAAAGTAAGAATTTGGCTCTGCTGTATTTCACTCCCCCTTTCAATTTTTGTTTCAATGTATGTATACAGAGTTGATTTCTCTGTTACTAAATACTCCATCTGTGACTCTATGAGCCTATATGTCATTTTCCTACAAGCCATTTCAGATAGTGCAATGAGTTATATGTTCAGATAAATTATACATTTCAGTTAAAGAAAAATCCTTAAGGAACTTTTCTTTCACATTGTCTAGTGACTCCTGAGGTACTGTGAGGGAGCTAGTTAGTGGATGTTACATGTGAGAACATTCATGGCAGGGGCACCTGCTGATGTTTCCAGGTTATTGTGTAGGAAGATAAAGAATTGTATCTGGGACACATAATAAGACAATACAAATAGATATCCTGCCTAAAGCATGATATAAAATGTAGACCAACATGGAATATTTCCCCCTGTGAGTGACTAACAATACTCACATAAACACACCACACACACACACACACACACACACACACACACACACACACACACACACATTCATACACATACTTATTAATCATAGGCAACATTTTAAGAGATAATTACCATAAAGCCTGACTAACATATAAATTATGAATATACACCCTCTTGGCTATTGTCCATTCTTAGGTCTTTAGTATAGTCTGCTATTCTCTGGAATAAACAATAATTTTCTTCTATATTGTTCTCTATACTCTGAATTCTTAAGGAGATCTCAAGGACCAGGAACCAGTAGATTCCAGACCAAGTTCCAGGTGATAGTATTTGGAATCTATCTATCTATCTATCTATCTATCTATCTATCTATCTATCTATCATCTATCTATCTATCAACCATCTATCTATCTATCTATCTATCTACCATCTATCTACCTATCTGTTATCCATCATCTATCCATCCATATTTCTATCTGTCCACCCATCTATCCATCCATCCATCCATCCATCATCTATCTCTCTATGGATCCATCCATCCATTTCTCTATCTATCTGTATAAATCTGTATCTACCTTATCTATATCTGTGTATGTGGTTGCTATGTTTACAAATAACTAAAGCACAAATGTATTCTTAACTCACCACATGTGAATCTGGCTTCATATAGTAATCCTTTTACTAGAACAGCCTTAGGATAAAAAATGTGGTAGTATAAATAGTTATTAATGCTTTAAAAATCTAGCCAATATAATTTTATTATAATTCCCTCTCATTAGAGAATTTACCACTGTGAAACATTATGTGTTTTAAAGGAAAAATATGAAAATGAAACTAATGTTTCATCCAAGATGCTTTTAATACATTCTCATTAAAGTCAATATTGTAATCTTTGCTCAACTTAAAAATGACAGCTGCTTCTTGAGTGTGTTGGGACTTTTGTAGTATTAGATACCCAATTGTGAACATGGATTAGTATCCTGAGTCTCTTCATGAAAGTTTGTGTGTTTAGAAACTAGAGTCAAAAGAGTTAGTGTTTTGTTAAAAGCAACAATCAGATAGTGAACATAATTTACAATAAAACTGAAACCAGTTGTTTCATAAGTCTCATGTTTTTGTAATAAATATGAAATAAAGACATGGAGAGGAGATAATCTGCACAGATCTTTGACTGTTGTGTATACCTTTCAAGGGCATTGATGGTCTTTTCTGGGCTCTCTTGGCAAATTTGTTGGCAAGCCTTGGAATATAGAAACTTTGCCCCCATTCTATCCACCCAAACATTGAGAAAAAGACAGGTTAGAATTCACTGTGTGGTACAATAGAAACAGTATCTGTCTCTGGAGGGAATGTCAGACAATCATTCTGCCAGATATTAATGAGGAGCTCCCTAAGAAAAGGGTCATCAATAGAAAAAAAGATGTCACCTAGACTCTAGTCACCCCAGAATGACTCTGTTTCAGGAGTTACAGTCATGGCCCTGTGGGTGAGAGTGTTTGCTTTTCAGTTTAAAGGACCTGAATCTGGATTCCCTGAAGGTATACAAATTCTTGCATAATTGCATATTTGTAACTTCCACACTAGGAGAAGAAACCAGAAGATCTATGTGTTTGCTCACCAGCCATTTCCAGCCAGCTCAATCAACCATGAGCTTCTGTTCCAGTATGTCAGCCTGTCTCAAGGCAATAAGCTAGAGAGTGATAAAATAAGACACCTAATGACTCATCTTGCCCCCAGCATGTTTATGCATAGGCTTATTCATCCATATAACACTCACAAACACAAACATGCACACACACACACACACACACACAAAAAAAAAAGGTATGAACTACTGGTGCAAACTTTGCACTCATGAGGATTTCCTGCTTGCTGTGAAGGAAAATTCAGCTCCTTTGTCTCTAACTGATGATTCTGCCCTCTGCCACCATTCGTAGTACTGTCACGTTGCAGTAGAAGGGCACTTCAGACTGCTCACTTACCGCTAGTGTCACCTGCCTGTTTTCCATGATGGTGTATAACAAGAGGTTCTTTGTCCCAGCTGGTCTCACGGCTCTTCTCAGCCCAAATAAGCACACAAAGATTTATATTAATTATAAAACTATTGGCCAGTGCCTATTAACCCATTTCTGTTAATCTAAGTATTTCCACATCATCTTATCTTACTGTAGAAGGGTCTGGAATTGCTACTCCTTAGGTGGGCTGCATGGTGACTATTCTGGTGGGCCCTCTCTGCTTATCTTTCCCAGAATTTCCTTGTCCCATTCCTCACTATCACCTACCTCATTGGCCAGACAGTCTTTTATTCATCAACCAAGATGAAGAGACACATGTTTAAAGAAAGACTTCCCCCATCGATGCTGTATTATTTTAGATTAAAATTGGAGTTCTCCAACACACAAGCACCTCTCAGAGAGTAGCTCCTTCATAATCTCTTCATATTCATTCATCTTCCTACTTTGTCCTCACATCAGAGTGAATTTTCTCTTTCCCTTTGCAATGGAATCCCATCTCTCCATATTCAACATCTACTTACTTTACTTTCTAGGGTAGACATTTCTCTTTCAAAGAAACTTACTGGATAAGAAAACAAGAGCAATTGTTTCTGCTAAGCTGTCACAGAACTTCCAAATGACCTTCCCATTTTTGCCACATCTTAAAGTTAAAGGTTCATGGTTATATTAGTAGCCAAAGTCCCCAATCTTGTATCCCCACAAACTACGTTTGGCCATTTATTCTCAGGGTGACAATTTAAGAGATGAGTGATTATGAAAAGCAGATCAAACATTAATCAATATACACTTGGAAGAACAGATAAAGAGGTCCCATGATCACAAATCTATCTATAGAGCACTGACCTGTACTTTCAGTTTATATGAAAGAATAATCATGCAAGAGTCCTTGTGGTATGTTGGAGTGCCTTTTGGATATATGCCCAGGAGCGGTATATCTGGGTCTTGAGGTAGATCGATTCCCATTTTTCTGAGAAATCACCATATAGCTATAAACCTAGAGCAATGTAAACTCCCAGGAATATTTGAGGGAAACACTAGCTAAGATTCCTAGCAGCAGAAGATGTGGTGTCTGAACCAGCCATCTCCTGTAACCAGGCAAGATTTCCAGTGAGGGTTCTGGGACACCAACACAGTCTCAAACACTTTTACCTATAATTTTTCCTGCCTACAAGATGTACTGGGGTAAGAATGGTACAGAAATTGTGTGAATGACCAACTGATCACTGGAACAGCTGGGGACCCATACCCTGATAGGGAGATCCCCACTGAGGACTAGGACCTAGAATTGGGATACCACAGAGACCTAGGATAGAACCAAATATAAATGGCAATGAGAAAAATCAGTGAAATGATTCCTAATGATATTGTGCTATACTCACAGCTTTCCTAGCCCAACTTTCAACAACTATCAACCAGCAACTGATGGAAACAGAGGCCGAAACCCACAGTGAATTAGTCGGAGCTTGTAGAATACATCAGGGGAGGGGAGACTGAAGTACACAGTTGTGTGAAGGGCACAAGTAAACTCACAGAACAGAATAATCTGGGCTCATGGGGACTCTCGGAGATTGAACCAACAACCATCGAGCCTGCATGGGACCGACATAGGCCCTCTGCATATGTGTTACAGTTGTGTAATTTCATTTTCCTGTGGGATTCTGAGAAGAGCAAGGGATGTCTCTGACTCTGTTACTTGATTTTGGAATACACTCTTCCTGCTGGATTACCTAATCCAACCTTTGTGGAAGAAGAGGTGCCTGTTTTCACTGCAGCTTGATAAATGATGACTGGCTGATATCCATGGGATATTTGCCTATATCTGAAAATAAACAGTAGGGGAGGAGTGGATGATGTGGAACGGTGTGTAACAAACAAGAAAATAAATTTTAAAAATAAAAGAATAAATGCATGAGAAGAAAAAGGGAATAAATAATTAAGAAGTCCTGGCCAAGTTTGATTTGACTGATCCTGAATTCAGTATCTCAGGTTTAGTTATCTATGTGATCTGAAATAAGCCATCATTGCTTGAGAGAGCAAGCTGTTCTTCTCGTGATGATTGCTACTGCTTCAGGATGCAGCATCAACAAACAGATTCAATTCTTTTCCATTGACAAGTGGTCTGTTGCAGAAATTTTGCTTTTCCTGTAACTTTAGGAGATAGCAGAGTAGGGTAATGACTCTTCTTTTATTCCTTCTGCTACAAGACTTTGTGAAATGAAGGAAGTTTTACAGGTTTCAGAAAGAAACTCTTTGACTAAGTATGCCTGTGTACAGAGGTAAGGAGTTTCGACAGAGGAAACAATAAGGTAGAAACAACAAATTTCTTTTTATTATCCAGTTAACCTGTGAGCCCAAGAAATTAATTGTTTTTCAGAAATAGCAGCCCATAACTAACTGTTACAATTATAATTTGATAAATATTGACTCAAGGGATGGATTTTTAAACTCCATGCAGGGATAAATTAGTATCTTTTTATTGAAAGTTGTCATATATAAGTTTACAAAAAAGGGTGTCATATTTGCAGTCTCTATCCACATGCAGCTACATGATGAATACATGACATAATATTTATTGGTTATTTAATAAAAATTACAGATATTGTAATTACATGGGATACAGCTGCAAACAAACCATCATTTTTGTGGTTGTTCTTATCTTTCACGAGAGAGTTCTACCAAGTAGCAACAAAGGCTGACCTCCAGGTTACATTCTACTTGCCTCAGCATTGCACCACTGCATTGTATAGGAGAGGAATAATTCAGTTTACTGGTACTAAGACACTGTTGCTGGAATCTAGTCATGGCTTTGCCACCAAAATTTATCGATCAGTGTATGATACCTTTGAGAGTAGCATATATTAAGATATGCTATATAAGATGTCTATGAATCCCTCTAATTGTATGAACTTATGTATGCAAAGTGTTGGAGACATAACAGTTATCAACGAGCCTTTAAAATTCTTCTTCATATTTTTTTCTTTTTTAAAAAAAAAGTATTAGTTCAAATTTGGAAGAAGCTTGTTTCATATGTCAATCCCTTCTCCCTCTCCCTCCCCTCACACCTACCCCTCCTCCCCACCCCTGACATACCCCCCACCCAACCACCCTCCACTCCCCAGGCAGGGTAGGGCCCTCAACGGGGGATCCTCAAAGTCCACCACCCCATCATCCTGTGCCGGGCCTGGCCCTTCCCCATCTGTCCAGGCCAAGAGAGCATCCCTTCACGTGGGATTGGCTCTCAAAGTCCCTTCTTCCACTAGGGAAAAACACTAATCTACTACAAGGGATCCCCTAGAGTGCGGAGGCCTCCTCATTGACATTCATGTTCAGGGGTCTGGATCAGTCCTGTGCTTGCCTCCCAGACAGCATCTGGGGTCCATGTGTTCCCTCTTGTTCAGGCCAGATGTTTCTGTGGGTTTCACCAGCTTGGTACTGACTCCTTTGATCTTCATTCCTCCCTATCTTCAACTAAGTTCCAGAGTTCAGTTCAGTGTATATCTGAGGATATCTGTCTCTGCTTCAATCAGCCACTGGATGAGGGCTCTAGGATGGCATAACACAGTAGTCATCGATCTCATTTTAGGAAAAGGGCATTTAGGTTATCCTTTCCACCATTGCCTGGATTGCCAGTTTATGTCATCCTTGTAGGTTTCTGGAAATCTCCCCAGTGCCAGATCTCTCCTCAGACCTATAATGGCTCCCTCTAATATGATATCTCTCATCCTGCTTTCCTCTAATCTTCCCCCAGCTCAATATTTCTCCTCCTCCATTTCCTCCTCTCCTCTCCTCTTCTCCTGCTTTCATTCTGGCATCTCCCTCTCCCCTACCCTCATACTCCCAATTAGCTCAAGAGTTCTTGCCCATTCCAGTTCCTGGGCTCCATGCATTTTTTCCTTAGAGTCTTTCATGTTTCCTAGTTTCTTTGGTGAAGAGGATTATAGGCTGGTAATCTTTCGCTCTATGTCTAAAATCCACATACAAGTGAGTACATACCATGTTTGTCTTTTTTGTGACTGGGTTACCTTACTCAAGAAGGTTTCTTCTAGTTCCATCCATTTGCCTGGGAATTTCAAGATTCCATTGTTTTTTATGCTGAGTAGTACTCCATTGTATAAATGTACCACATTTTCTCTATCCATTCTTCAGCTGAGGGGCATCTAGGTTTCTCCCAGGTTCTGACTATTACAAACAATGCTGCTATGAACATGGTTGAACATATGTCTTTGTTGTATGAAAGTGCATTATTTGGGTATATACCCAAGAGAGGATTTGCTGGATCTTGAGGTAGACTGATTCCCATTTTTCTGAGCAATCGCCATACTGATTCCCAGAGTGGTCTCACAAGTTCGAACTCCCACCAGCAATGGAGGAGGCTTCCTTTTTCTTCACATCCTCTCCAGCATAGATTGTCATTGGTATTTTTGATTTTAGCCATTCTGAAAGGTGTGAGGTGGTATCTCAGAGTTGTTTTGAGTTGCATTTCTCTGATGGCCAAGGATTTTGAGCACTTTCTTAAGTGTCGTTCAGCCATTTCAGATTCCTTGGTTGAGAATTCTCTATTTAGTTCTGTACCCCACTTTTTAATTTCATTGTTTGGTGTTTTGGTGGCTAGCTTCTTGAGTTCATTGTATATTTTGGAGATCAGCCCTCTGTCAGATGTGGGGTTGGTGAAGATCATTTCCCATTCTGTGGGCTGTCGTTTTTTTCTTACTGACTGTCTTACTGTGTCCTTTGCCTTACAGAAGCTTCTCAGTTTCAGGAGGTCCTATTTCTTAATTGAAGATCTCATTTCCTGTGCTACTTGTGTAATGTTCTGGAAGCAGTCTCCTGCACCAATTTGTTCAAGGGTATCTCCCACTTTCTCTTCTAGAAGATTCAGTGTGGCTGGATTTATGGTGAGATCTTTTATCTATTTTCACTTAAGTTTTGTGCATGGTGACACATATGGATCTATCTGCAATCTTCTGCATGTCCGAATCCAGTGGTGCCAGCACCATTTGTTGAAGATGCTATCTGTCTTCCATTGTATATATTTAGCATCTTTCTCAAAAATAAGGTGTTCATAGGTGTGTGGGTTAATATCAGGGTTTTCAATTCAATTCCATTGATCTGTCTATTTTTGTACCAATACCAAACTGTTTTCAGGATTATGGTTTTGTAATAGAGCTTGAAGTCAGGGATTGTGATACCACCAGAAGATCCTTTATTGTACAGCATTGTTTTGGCTATCCTGTTTTTTTTTTGTTTTTCCATATAAAGTTGGGTATCATTCTTTCAATGTCTGTGAAGAACTGTGTTGGGATTTGATGGGGTTTATGTTGACTATGTAGATTAGTTTTGGCAAGATTTCCATTTTTACTATGTTGATTCTACTTATCCAAGTGCATGGAAGATCTTTCCATTTTTCTGGTATCTTCTTTAATTTCTTTCTTTAAAGACTCAAATTTCTTACTGTACAGGTCTTTCACATTTTGGTTAGTGTTACCCCAAGATATTTTATGTTGCTTGTGGATATTGTGAAGTGTGATTTTTCTCTGATTTCTTTCTCGTTGCATTTATCATCTGTATATAGTAGGGCTACTGATTTTTTGAGTAATTTTGTATCCTGCTACTTTGCTGAAGGTGTTTATTGGCTGTAGGAGTGTTTTTTGGGTCACTTATGTAGACTGTCATGTCATCTGCAAATAGTGAAAGTTTGACTTCTTCCTTTCCAATTTGTACACTGTTGATCTCCTTTTCTTGTCTTATTGCTCTAGCTAGAATTTCAAGTACAATATTGAATAGATATATAGAGAGTGGACAGCCTTGTCTTGTTCATCCACTATGATCAAGTAGGCTTCATTTCAAGGATGCAAGGATGGTTCAACATATGAAAATCCATCAATGTAATCCACCATATAAACAAACTGAAAAAGAAAAACCACATGATCGTCTCAATAGATGCTGACAAAGCCTTTGACAAAAATCCAACATCCTTTCATGATAAAGATCTTGGAGAGAACAGGAATAACAGGAACATATCTAAACATAATAAAAGCAATATACACCAAAGCAACAGCCAACATCAAACTAAGTTGAGAGAAACTCAAAGCGATTCTTCTTCATAATTTTTAACAACGTCATAGTCATTGGCAAAAATGTGATAAAGTAGGCAAGTGCCTATTCTATCCAGTACATCCTGTGTTTCTTTAGATTTTATTCTTTGAGTTGATAGCTCTTTACTTTGATTATCTACTAATACAATCTTATTTATAATGATTTATATTATGCACAAAATTGTGGGTCATATATTTTTTGAATGAATGATGGAATCCAGGGGCCCACAAATTTTAGACTCCTGCTACTACTGATCTAAGTCCCCACAAATTAGATAAACACATTTTTATTCTAGTAAATTGAATTCCTATGGTCTAACATAACACTGAAGTAGCAAATTACTAAATAATTGTAATACAATATCTGGTGAATCTAACATATCCATCCTTTGTTTGAGAAATATTTTCATTTCCAAGGTCTCAGAATAAAAAGATGAATTAGCCCCATATACTCAATACTTTTTTTTCATGAAAAAGGCTAGATTAAAATATTCCAATATTGAAGTAAAAAATTCTATATTCTGTAGGGATAATATGGAACATTGATAAAGTACAAAAATAAGAATCCTTCTGATAATTAGTTAAAATCCATAAGAAAGTAGCATAGAATGTTCAATATCAAAGATAGTTGAGTCAGTGTAAACCTCTTGATTCATTAGATTTTGTCTGTGTGCATAACCATGGCTCATGTTTTATAGATGAAAGGGCCAGTTTCTATGGAAGAAAACTCTTAACCTAACTGTTATAGAAATGAATTGGAGATAAAAAATGAGAATGAAGAAGATGACAAAGAGAAAACCTAGCAGGCTTCAATGGTAGAAAAGTGTAGAGTATGAACTGAGACGCTGCACACTAAGTGCAAATAAATGTTCTTGACATAAAATTTAATAAAGGAACTGAGAATATATAGCAACAAGGAAGGCAAATACAAAATTAATTATGAATGAGGTAGTCAAAGGGTCACACTTACTGAATAAAGGTCAAAATAAAATCATGGAAGAAAGGTTAATTAAGTTACCATCAAAATCAATTTACCCCAGCTTGGCAAAGAAACTTTTTGCCTTTACAATATAGAGAGTAGAAAAAATCTTATATTGCAGCAGCTAAATTAGAATAAAAGAAAGGTTGTGCTAGGTGTCAAGAAACAGGTTATTTTCCCACTTTTCATTCTACCTGGCAAAAATATAACCATAATTTTGAGAAAATCTAATTCATGAGATTTTGTTTTATAACACCAGAAAAAGCAGAAATCTGTTTCAGCTTCTTACTGTTTATATTATACAAAAGATGAAGACAGAATGAAAAAAGACAGAATGAAAGTAGCACTAAAATATATTTTAGTATCTCAATCTCAACTAGAGGATGAGCATCATCAAATAATAAGAGCAATGTCAGCCTTGGCAGCCCCTCTGATCCTCTTGTTCCTCAAACATGGATATTGCCAAGAAAACAGAAATATATTATGGAAGACTAGTGATTGTTGTGGAGACTCATTTTTGTACAGTGTAGTGTAATGTCTAACTTTGGATGGTTAATACATAACTATGGGTTTTATTCTCCAGCAGATGTTCACAAACTTAAAACACTTAACAATTTTTTTTACAATAGCACTTGGTGTTTGAACAATTTCAGCTAGTTAAATTAAGGCTCCACCCTATGGGAAATCATGGTCCACACAAGCAAAACATACACAAAAGCAAACCACACATGAAACAAAACAAGTTATCCAGATAACAAAGCAGACACCCATAACTAATCACTGATCTGAACTGGAACCCAGATACAGATAGCTGGAATACCAGCATGGAACTGATCCAGACCCAAGGAATATGGGCTTCTGCAAGGAAACCTCGGAAATCTATAGGACCTCCTGTAGAAGCCCAATATTAATGCCTAGCATAGGTGTGGACTTTGGGAGCCCAGTCCATATAGAGGCATACTCCTTGAGCCAAGACACACGGGGGTGGGCCTAGGCCCTACCCCAAAGGAATCATAAGACTCTGATGACACCCTATGGAAGGCCTCACCATCAGGAGCAGAGACGATATGTGACAGATAAGGTTTTAGTGGGGTGGGGTAGGGGAGGACGGGTGGGAGAAGGGAAATGGGATTGTCATGTAAAACAATGCTGTTTCTAATTCAAATAAAAAAGTTAGAAAAAAAAGAATGGGGAATATAAATTGTATTTCAGCATGTGGTGGTAAACCCACCACATATTTTGTCTTTGGCTATGACATGCTTTTTCAAAGAAGTTATCAGAGCATCTCTATAGGTGAATATTCTAAGATATAGCAACATGCTGCTCTTGCATCTTGTAGCCTGGAGTCAGTTACAACTGTGATAAGTTGTAAACTAAGTATATACAATTTGACAAGCCAGGTAAGGTTGGGCATTTTGGAATGCTCCAATATTTTGTTCTTAATTTTGTCTTTCAGAATGTTCAAAGGTAGCCAAACAGTAAGCAGATGGAAAGGTAGGAGGGAGTAATGCAATTAGAGAGGGTATATTTACATCAGAGGTACATTATTCAAAGCATTATTGTTCTGATAAACTTCTATTATATCGTTCTCTCTTATGTTTGTGAATACTTTTTCTCACATATTATAGCATGACTGCTTCCTCTACCACTTCCCATATCCAAAGGTTTGTGTGAGGCATAGCCAAACAAACATAGGAGCTACATGATCAGTCAGCTGAGATATGTTTGAAACAATGATGAGGAATGATTTTACATAATATGGGGAAAACAAGTATAATGGTAGGGTAAAAATAAGGGCATTCATTTATAATGTGAACAAATAACATGAAGTTACAGGTTAAGATATCTTTATTCAAGTAATACTGGCCAACCACAAGCCACAGCGTGACCAGAGGCAGCAAGGTAGGGAGGCCAGAGAGAAGGCTCTCCACGTGTCTGCCACCCATTAAGAATTCTCCATGCTTCATCTTGAACCTCCCCTGACCACGCCCTCACGGGCATAGCCAGGCATACCTGTAGGACTCCTAGGAGGCGGGGCTACAATATCTCCCTACATTCATTAGAGTCTTTGAGTATGTGTATTTGATCTAGGCAAGGTTTAAAATCTACCAGTCTCAAAAAAGAAACAAAACCACTTTCTTAGTTTGAAAATAATTCCTGTCAAGTTAGGTTCTTCCTAGAATTTTAGGGTATTGTAGATTAACATATAAATAAAAAGATGAAAATTTACCATCAGCTGTGCTAAAATTCCTCTTGATCCTATAAGGAAATAGGCATGGTATTTATGCCAATAAGCTGGCCAAAGTTGTCTCCATAGCTTTGTGGAGTTCTTTGTGATACCAGTTCACCCTCAGATCCCTAGGCTCCATGCAAGACAAAAATCTAGAGGTGAGCAGCATCACCCCAAGGAGGGGTTCCTCAGGACTTATGCATGGATGTAAGTAAGGTAGAAACCAGGAAGGGTTCTGTGTTAGTTGTTTGAGGACCAAGGACTAATACTGAAGTAAATAGTGTCAGTGTTCAGGCATCTGTACTGCCATGCCCTTGGGGTACTGACAGGATACATCTGCTGTTTTTCCCTCAGAAACTCCTCTCCCCTCTTTCCCTCTCTCCCTCTCTCCCTCTCTCCCTTCCATCCTCCTCCCCCCAAACAAACCCTCCACATGAGTTGTGCAGCATGGCATCTTTCTCTCTTGTGCTGCTTTTTAAATTACAACAGATAGAAAGCTGTGATCAGAAAAACACAGTAAGGTGGCACAGAGTGTCACAGGATCTGCACTCAGCAATGTTATGCTCCTTGTACTTGGGTTGCTTTTGACACCCTAAATTCCCCCACACACATTGGGACATGTACTCCTTTCCTAAAATGTGTTGGAAGTGCTTACTACCAGTAGCCCAACAAATTGCTCCAGTTCATGCGTGTTGTCTCCCTGGAAGCCATGGGTAAACTTGGGAGGGTCACCAGCTATGTAACCTGGTCACTGGCAGAAACATCTTTGAAAGCAGCTTGAAACTGCATGGGAAACTCTGGAGAAGAAATCAGTGTCCTCCTGCTTATTGTCCTGCTTTGACCCCATTTCAGTCCTGCACATTGTAAATGATGAATCCAAGTGTTGGAACTGCTGCCTGAGGTTGCATCTGCATTTGAGAAAAAACAAACAAACCAGAATTCATAGGTCATTTATGAATATTAGTTTTTGCTGTGCACTGTTACGGCCTTGCCAAGTCATGGCCAGCTACTGACCTTTAGAGCTTGCAGTATCAGCTTTTCTTTCCCAGATATGTATTTCATAGTTTTCATTGAAAAAGTTTTACATAGGACACAGTATATTTGTATAGTAGTGCCATTAGTTTTTTCCTTTTTTTGATGCTTGTATTGGCAAAGAGGCTGTGGCGTACCTAGTAACAAATCATATGCTCCAAACCGAACTGTATTTATATTATAAAGAACAGTCTTATAGACATTTTCTAGACAAATTGACATGAGTTGTTGCACTAAGGGTGTTGAAAGAGTGAGAATCATAGATGATAGCTTATTTAGGAGAGAAAAGTAAAACTATCTAATAATTACTGATGCCTGTTTGGCATTAATTTTTAAAATTTTATCTCATTTTACACTCCCTTGTGCTGAGTCAGCTTCCCAATAGTTTTGTAGTTTAAACCTTAACTTAATGCCCCCATTCTTTTTCCAATATCAGCCTTTCTATGTAGGCAAATAGAAAACACCTATCAATGTTAATATGATTAGTGCATTGGATTTGCAAAACAAGACTTGCAATGTTGACTTTAAGGAGATTAAATTTTGTCTGGATAGCACACACACACAAAAATACACACACACACACACACACACACACACACACACACATTCAAAGAATAAGGAGAAGGAGAGGAAGAGGAGGTAAAAGGAGAAGAGAACGAGCAAAAGAGAACAGTCAGGAGGACTAAGAAAAATTAAAATGGATAAACAAATTTACTCAAAAATAAACAGGAGGTCCAGTGAGGTGGCTCAGAGGGTAAAGGTGCTCACCCACCACATGTGATGAACGGTGTTCCATGCTCCTGCATGGTAGAAGGAGATAACTGACTCCCAAATTCTGTCCTTGGATTTTGCACCATGGTACATGCACATGCATGTACACACACACACACACACACACACACACACACACACACACACACACAATAAATAAATGTAATTAAAATAAATAGTAAGAAACTAAGGCATAGATTAAAAACAAAGGCCTGTAGAGAAAGGAAAGCAGGGACAGCACTTCAGACTGTCAGCTTTCAAAGACAGGTTCCCTACTGAAGACCTTTTCTAGCTCCTGGCCCAAGCAGAGATTTACTGGTATCTGCTCTCTGTCATTAGGAAGTCATTGGTGAAAAGCCGTGTAAACAGCTGTGTTACCAACAAAGAGAGAGAACAACTGCCAGTGGAATTGTGGGTATTTACAATCCTTAAAAAAGAATTTGAGACTTCACCCAAGATTTTGACAGTATTGTCTTACATAATTTGAATGCTTGAGTGGTCTTTCAGAATTACTATGCATATCTGCACTTTTCAGCAATAAGAGCACCATTAAATTTGATGCATAAATGTTGGTGGGGTAGTTTGAATGAAATTGGTCACCATAATCCCAGGGAGTGGCACTGTTAGGAGGTGTGGCTTTGTTGGAGTGGGTGTGACCTTGCTGGAGAGAGTATGACACTTTGGGGGCAGACTCTGAGGTTTCTTGTGCTCAGGAGACCTCCCAGTGAGTCAGTCAACTTCCAGTTGCTTGCAGGACGTGGCACTCTCGACTCCAGCACCACATTTTCTGGCACGCTGCCATATTCCCCGTTAGGATGATAATGGACTGAACCCCTGAAATTGTAAGTGAGCCACCCCAATGTAATGTTTTCCTCATAAGAGTTGCCGTGGTTGCCCTGTATTGTGGAGATCCTGTAGCTTTGGGTTTGTGGATCAGGTCCATTCACATGATCAGGCAGATCACAGGTAGGGTGGACGTTGGGTTGGGTCACGTAATAACTCTGGATCTGGGCCTGGGCAGCTGTAGGGTTGGTCCTCCAGCACTGATAGTGTAGCAGAAACTGGAGACCTCAAACCAGACCCATGACTCGTGCAATGGACAGTTGCAAGTGAAGATATATGGACAAAGGGGTTTACAGAATGAGTCGATGTATCCCACTGCACCTTCCATGATGAGATATTTATTTTTCCCCTGCTTTTCATTTTTTCCTCTTACATTTTTTATTTGGGGGTTGGTGCAGGGGTGGAGGGTGGATGCAAAGAGATGGGGAAATAAATGGATCAAGACACATGATATAAAAGACACATAGAATAAATAAAAAGAAAAAAAAAGAATTGACTTTAAAAAAGGAGTTGCTGTGGTGACAGTGCTTCTTCCCAACGACAAATACCCTAAGATAGTGAGCATTACACTAGACTTTGTTTTCAACTCACTAATATCTAGTTAACAAAACAGTCATGTTTTCACACAGCCAAACACAGACCTTCCCCTGTGACTGTGCTTATATTCTCACAACATATATACACATTCGGATTCTCTCTTTATGATTCCCACTTGGGTGCATTCTGCCTCATGAAAATCAACTGATCTGAAAATAAATTTATAACTCCTCATTTCATAAATATTCTTTTTACTAAAACCTTTTTGTTAATATTAGTAAATAGTAACACAAACTGAAAATCATTTCAGTTTTTACCCTAGCCAATTATGTATTTCTCTTGATGTAGTACCTTATATTACAATCTATTTTAAAATAACACATATTAGATACTGCTCAGCTTTTCCCTCAGTGTGTCCTTGATGCTTTGTTTGAGTCATTCAAACTTATATCAAAGGCCATATTATGTATTTGCGCATTTTCACATTTCCTAAAAACAACTAGAATATCTCCCCTTAGTCCCATTTCTGTATCTGAGCTTTCCTTGTCTTCCATCTCATTTTACATTGGGTAATCATAGTTAGTACTAGCTGGGTAGTCACTCCATTTTTATTTAAAGAGTGGAATCTAACCCATAATATTTCAGTGGTTTTTTTTTTCACAGTGAACTGTCCTACCAAGCTGATTAATGGCTAATTCCTGAATGAATAAAAATCATAGGTAGAACATGGTGGATTAACAGTTGACCAGCCTTTTTATTGGTCATTAACTTTGATTTCACTGATTCCCAGGATTGTGTTGGGCACAAGGTGAGAAAGTAAAAGTCACTGGAAGGTTGATTAGTACTGCTAGAGATTTGAGACCTTTGGATGGCTGAATAGCTTTAGAGGCAAACATGTAAAAACAACAAAAAATGGTCCAGAGGAAGAGAAAAGAACAATGGCACATTATGTCTGTTTGCTTTTTATATGATTTAGAAATCTCTGGGGTAAGGAATTGCCTCACACAAAGGCCACAGAGAAGCTAAGACAAAACTATTTCAACCTTTGAATCAATAGAGCCACCACACAAATGTATTATAAACAAAAGAAAATCCAAGGCCATGCTTGATTGGGTAATAATGTTAGGAATGAGAATGATAAAATCAAATTATTTTTCTGGCTATTCTAGAAGTAAGGGAGATTGTAAATAATCCTGTGAAAAAATGAGTATATATATATATATATATATATATATATATATATATATACATATATATACATATATACGTGAAATGGGTTAAATGGGTTATTGGGTTATTATTTTCTAACACAATGCAATGGATTCTAGGTCTTAAAGATGTATGAGCTGTAAGTTAGACTGAATTGTGGGTTCTTTTGACTGCTTTTCAATTATGTCAGGTAACCAGACAAGTAATTACTAACTAGGAATTTAGATACTGTGTTCATCAGGGTTCTCTAGAATTACAGAACTTATAGAATGACTACAGACACACACACACACACACACACACACACACACACACACACACACACACACACACACGGAATTTGCTGGAATGACTTACCAGCTGCAGTGGCTCCCTGTAAAAGAAAAGTCCAAGATTCTAGCAGTTGCTCAGTTTGATGAGGCTGGGTGTATCAGCTGGTCTTCTGTATATACTGGAATCTAGAGTAAGTAGGCTCCAATGCCAACGAAGGAATGGATGTGCTGAGAAGGTGAGGACAAGAAGGTGAAGAATGAATGTAGCTGGACAACTTTCCTGTCTTGTCCAGTCCCACTGGGTAAGTTTCTCTCCTGTCCACTGGTCCCCACCCTACAGCCACTTATAAAACAATAACTCCGAGGCTTGATATTAATTACAAACTGTTTGATAGATTAGCTCAGACTTACTACTAACTGGCTCTTACACTTAAATTAACCCATAATTCTTATCTATATCTAGCTGTGTGGCTTGCTTGCTTTTCTCAGTGCAGCATTCTCATCTTGATTCCTCTGTAGCTGGCTCTGCTTTTCCTTTTCCCAGAATCTCCTAGTCTGCTTGCCTTGCCTATACTCCCTTCCTGGTTACTGACCAATCAGAGTTTTTTTAAACCAGTTAGAGTAACAAATCTTGGCACTGTACAAGAAGAGCATTATCCCACAGCAAATGAACTAATGAACCCTTCCTTCATCCATGTCCTTACTTATCCTAGTGAAGGTGTGGCCCAGATTAAAGGTTTGCCTTCCCTCCTCCAGATCTGGATCTAAAACCTGTGACTTCCATGATCAAAATCCTGAGCAAAGACATATTATCTTCCTGCCTCAAGATCCAGATCACAAGTGAACCCTTAATTTCTGGATTGTAGTTCATTCCAGATATAGTCAAGCTCACAACCAAGAACAGCCATCACAGATAAAGTGAGGAGATAAACCTGTCCTGAAGGTTTGTTTGTACTTGGGTGTTATATAAATGATAAAGATTCCCTAAGAATTATATAGAGAATATAAAGGCAAGAACTGTTGTGAAGGTTAATACTTGGAAGACAGGTAAGTTCAAGGTGAATATAACTGATCAGAAGCCCTCTCAAGTTACTTGTGTGAAGATGTACTTCCTAAACAAACAGACTTAAGATAGCTGAATATACAGAGCAAAGAACAACTTAAAACTAGAGATTTTACAAAATACTAAAACAAAGGCAGAGTCCATCAAAGATGTAAACATAAATCACAAAAAATGGAAGGAACCCAGGGAAAAACAAATGAAGCCATGAAAGTACAAGTAAGTTCATTATCTGAATCTAATCTATGTTTGCAAACATGCAGCATGGTGAATTTTCAGAGAGAGGGAGCCTATATTCTGTTACATTAAATTGGATAAATGATAACAAAATTGGCCCTTCCAAAACCTCCAGCTAATTTCTCCAAATGTCAATAAGTACTCCAAATGAGCAATAAACATCCCTCTAAGGATTTTCCCATAACATAAAGCATTAAAAATATCAATTACCTAATAATTTAACACTTAATGAACTCATTAGTTGCTATGTTTATTACACAATGATATTCTGTGTTATTCAAAACAAATTATGCTTTATTTCTACACCACAGCAAACATAAGCTACAATGTAAATAAAACCCACTAAATATTTTGTAATAATCACATTAAAATGCAAATAATAGTTGGCAAGAACAAATAAAAAAAAAGACAATTTTAAGATTATTGTTGCTTGTCCTTTGAAGAAATGTTTGTGTGAGATTTCCTGGCAGAGCAGATACACTTCTCTGAGCACTGCTACTGTGATGGTGGAGGAGGAGAAAAGGTCAGAATGTATAGATGTGTCAGACAGAAAGTGTGATACCACAGGAGTAGAGTCAAATATAACTAAAGAGCACCCTTCATTCTCTAACTTTAACTTTTGCTAAATTTATATACAAATCTATCTCAGTATATTATGTATTGAGGTAGTCTCAGCTTACTGTTTAATGGCTGTCTACTTCGAATGCATGAAAAATATAAGCTGTTGTATGAACAGTCAATATTACAACAAAAATAAAATGGAAGATTGGATAGAGTATATTCTTAGCCAAGTCCAGATTTCAGCCTTTACCACCAAACTAACGGTAAAGTGAAGATGAAGAGAATCTGTAACATTAGTTCTAACAGGTCTTAAAACAAAGCCCAGATTGAGATATGGGGGAAAAGTTGAGAGATCACACAGAGACAAAGGAGCAAAACCAAAGTCACCTTACCTTCTCAGCTTCCCAGCCAGAGAGTGGTAGAGCACCTGTCTCTTCCCACCTCATGACTTCCTTTCTCTACCCAGCCATATCACTTCCTGTCTATTTGTACAGACCCCTAGATTTCTAAGGTTAACTAGTAGCTAGCTCCACTCTGATCTTCAGGCAAGCTTTATTTGTTAGAGTATAACAAGATACCACTACAAGAATCAACTGAGGCAAGGTATTTGTTACTTAGTGACAGGCACATAACAACCTTAATAGCAAATGAGTCTACCAGTGTGTAGAACAAGATAAAACTCTCAGCAGCATTTGGGGCTTACAGTACTTGCCCAGAATCCTGGATCATGGGAGGAAAAAAAAAAATCTCAGTGATTCAAGGGCAATTTTACCTCTACAGTAAATTTGACACTATCCTTGAAGACTACATAAAAACCTCATCTCTAAAGACCAACACCCATGGGTGCCAATTGTAACAAGAAAATAAAAGACCTACAGACAGATAATGGGATTCAAGCTTCAAGTTAAAGATCAGAGAAGCAAAGCAACAAGCCATTAGCTATTACCTCTACGTCAGCTTAGACCAAAGGTGTGATCCTCAGTCTGCTCCCGACTTCACTGATCCACAGATTCAGTCAGAAATCAGGCAGTGGTGATACAAGCCTTTAATCCCAACAGCCATAGAACTAGGCAATTGTACGCATCTTTAATCCTAGGATTTGGGATTAAGGGATTGACAGATCTCTCTTAGTTCAAGGACACACTGAGCTACACAAAATATGTACAGTCCTAAAGAGAAAAAACTCACACAAAGATGATCACATGTTTTTAATCCCAACAATAGGGAGGTATAAAAGATAGGGGCAGGGTCATATATTAAGAAGAGCACAGCAGTCTGAGTTTAATTATATATATATATATATATATATATATATATTATATATATATATATTCTATCTAGGATAAGGAGTAGTCTAGAGCTTCTCCACTTATTACCATGAAGGAACAGCCAGAAAAATAGCAAATATTCTTTCTGATCCTGACAATATTTAGTCACTAAACCTATAGTAACAAAGTAACACTATACTAACTAAATTCACACTCATCAGAAGAATCCACTTATGTGAGAAATTTTCATAGTTAGTCACCTAATAAACTTAACACTCTGATGTTCTGTGCTTTCAGGCAAAATGTTCATTCTCTAGTGTACAGTGTTTAACATTTTTGTCTCCAAAGACTAATTTCTAATGTAATAATATTTCTGTAACTAACACTGAATAAATACAATGATATTTTGAATGAATAAATGCACACTAAATTTTGTACACTGTTTAAAGTATTTATAATGTTAAATACAGTAAATTAAATTGCATTATTTCATCTAATGAATTATGAAAACCTGTATTTATCCTTTGACGAATATAAAGCAATTTTGGAAAATAAATATATATCAGTTTTACTTACAAAATCTGATTTATAAATAGATTTTAGTTTCCTAATCCACTAATTTTTTCCTAACCCATCTGTAGCTACTTCTCTACTCATTTTTATGGATAATATTTAAAGAATTGAATAAAGTATCTGGAGGGATATACATTATGACATACAGTGTGATTAGTGTATTATTATACAAGAGTTGGAAATTTTGGTTTAGTGCAGCAGAGTGTGTTAGATTGAATATAATTGATCCCCCAAATCTCATAAGGAGTGGCATTATTAGGAGTTGTGCCTTTACTGGAGTGGGTATAGTCTTATTAGAGCAAGTTTGTCACCATGATGTTGGGCTTTGAGGTTTCTTACGCTAGGGATACTACCTGTGTCTAGTAGACTTCCTCTTGCCTGAAATGTATAGGTCTCCAAGCTACTACTCCAGTAGCACATCTGGCTACATACTGCCATGCTTCCCATCATGATGATAATGGACTGAATCTCTGAAACTTTAATGGAGCCACCCCAATTAAATGTTTACATTACAAGAGTGAGTTGTCATTGTCATGGTGTCTCTTCAGAGCAAAAAAACTCCCTGACTAAGTCAATAAGATTGGATAACACCATTCTTATGCATAAATGTTATAAATTCAACCAGAGATAGTAAGATGATGTATGTTATTGAAATACTAAATATAAAACAGGAATACTGAAGTGCCTTTACGGACTACCAAAGGTTTCTTGGGGTGCTAAGGGTCTATATAGGAAGCTGATGAAGTCCTAAGTGAGTGTGCACAGTTGACATGAACACAGTCATGTCAAGGCCCCAATGCTTCAGACACTGGAGAATAGCAAGGCCTCCCCTGGTCTGCATACAATGAATTGACAGAGTGTACATACAGAATAAACCACAACTTCCTTCTGTGTCTTAACTGCAGCTCGAGACTGCTCCTCTTTTGAGACCCAGTGCTGAGACTGGCTAACCCATGGCTCAGTCAGTTTGATCCATCAGAGTGTACTGCCCTATCCTTCCAGCTTCTTTTCTTTGCATGAGTCTTCCATTTCTTCATTTCTAAGTCAAAAAATTTAGGTCAATCTGAAAACCATGCAGATTGAGGTAGGATGGGACATTGGACAACTACCAAATCTGCCAAGAGTCAAAGGTGTCTTCTCTTACAAATTTGTAGAGTAAAATCCACAGACCATGGAGTGTTAGTTTTAGAGAAATTTGTAGGTGAGAAATGAAGAAGAGGAGAAAGACAAAGAAGAGAAAGAGGAAGAAGTAGGGGCAGTGAGGAGGAGACAAACAGAGGCATTTACACAGACAGACAGACAGACAGTTAGACAGACAGAAGAATGAACAGACCCCCAGAGAGCAAGAGGTTCTTCCAGTAAATAGGACCCCTGAACTACTAGTCAGGGAATTTTTTTTTATTTTTTAAGGACTTAAGGAAGAATCTGTGATGACTTGTGGGATGAGATGAGCCATTCTTGATGGGCCAATCAGGTGTCTAAGTTCTTCTCTTCACTTCAGTGAAGAAGTCACAGACAATATGCTCACTTAGGAGATAGAAAAGTAAGAAGAAGGTCTCTCTCCTGACACTGCTGCCCCCCAGGAAGCATGTTACAACTGTTGCTTTAGGATCCTTGACTCCAGGTAAGCAGTTTCTGTCACCTGCTCTCATCAACAATGGAGCCAAACAAGATAGCCCTTGATATAAACACTTCACTAAATTTGATGATAAGCAAAAATCATCGAGCATTGAAAGATGGGCACCAGAAAATTCAGTGCAAGAATGCCTGTGCACTAAACATCACCAAACATTTCACTGTGTTGCCTTGACCACATGCATGGTTAAACAATGTGGAGATAGCAACATCAGTGTGCTTTTTCTATTATCAAGATCTAAAATATCAAATTTGCTTACATCATTTTTACTTCATAGAAATGTAGAGGATATACAAATAACATGGGTGTTTTTGTTATAATTATGTGATCTCAAAACCGTAGGATAGTTAATAAGAATGCAAGTTGTTGAAATTGTGTTGGCAAGCACTCTTCTTTCAAACATGACTATAATTGAAAACTTTGTCAAGCTTTTATCTGAGCATATACAATAAGTGGAAATTTTATTTCAAACAAGTGAAATATTTTCAAAGAGAAAAATCTCAAAAAGAAAAGAAAAGCATGGATTTTAAACCAGATGTCCAGGTGGGATTTCTATGATGACTATTTTTGATAAACTGGTAAAAGTTTTATTGACAGAAAATCAATCTATGGTTCATCAAACTTGTTTGATGACAAGACACTTATTTGATGACAAGACACTTAATTAAAAATGCTTGTGTGAGCAACACTTGAACTGAATAAAATTCACATATCATGTACTCCATTTCTTCCCTGAAATGACGTAAAACACTCTTTAGTACTTAGGAAGGGGTTACACTTCCAGTACCTCATCTATCAATATGTGAGCAGCACAAATGCAATTTGTAAGTTTTTAAAAGGAAAATAAACAAACAAGAGAGGACACTACATTGTGTGGGTAGGGAAGAGGAGTGGATCTAGAAGGGATAGAGAAAGCAGGTGAATATGATCAAAACTTGCTGTATGCAAATCTTTTTTTCTTTTTATTTATTATTTCAAATTAGGAACAATTTGTTTCACATATCAATCCCTTCTCCCTCTCCCTCCCCTCACCCACACCCCTCCTATCCTACCCCAACCTATCCCTCCCAAACACCCTCCACTCCCAGGGCAGGGTAGGGCCCTCCGCAGTGGTTCAGAAAAGTCCACCACATCATCCTGGGTTGGGCCTAGGCCCTTCCCCATGTGTCCAAGGCAAGAATGCATCCCTTCACGTGGGATGGGCTCCTAAGGTCCCTTCTTACACCCGGGAAAAATACTAACCCAACAGAACAAGCTAACCAAGAAAGAACAGAGGTCATAAAGGCTGGTAGTAAATAACCATGGAAAAGAAAGCCAAGGCACTTTTGCCAAAAGATGCCCTGCCTTTCATTCTATCATAATTTCAATTCACCACTACACACTGAAGTAAAACATTAACATAGTCGGAGGTTCTATCCTACCTGGTCCCATAGCCTATTAGCTCCAAATAAGCACACAGAGACATATTAATTATAAACTGATGGGCTGATGACTCAGGCTTCTTTTTGGCTAGCTGTCTCTTAATTATAAACACAGTTTTAAGTATTTCCATGTGGTTTTATTTCACTGGAGAATCTTGCTCCCTCATCAGCCCTCTGTTCTCTCCGTGTCCTCTCCACAGAATTCTCCTTGTCTGGTGGCCCCACCTGCATTTTATGCCTGGCTACTGGGGCATCAGTGTTTTATTCATCAACCAACAAGACAAATATTCATATATTTGCATCCTCCATCACTTTAGTCCTACAGTTTTAGACATTTTCTGAAAAATACCAATTTTGTGATAAATGTTTAGCTTTATTCAACAAATCTGTAGAAAACATTACAAAGCATCATACATTAAGATATTAGAAACAAATAAATATTCTTAATATCTTCATCAGCACCTAAGGTGTTATGTACTCATGCACTTTTTTTGCACAAAGGTTATGGAATATTTGCAGCATCTGAGAACTCCCAGCATGCTCATAAAACATTTCAAGCCACTATTGCAGAGAAACTCTTCCTGCTTAGGGGAGATGGGCACATAAATAAATCAGCAATATTTTGCTGATAGGACTTATAAGAGGGTGAGGGAGTTGGGGGGAGAGGATTTCAGAGATAATTACTTTCTTTTATTCCTGTTTTTGTTTGTTTGTTTTTTCTTTCTTTTTCTTTTTTTAGCCTGGCTATTTGTGTAACTAACTCTATGGTGATTTCCAAACTAGACAATTTTACTACAGTAATGTCAGTTAATGAAGAAAATTATGCCTCAATACACAATTTATTTATTGTTTATGCAAACGTTATTTCACAAAGTTTTATAAAGAAACCGTATCTGTATGGTGCATTCCTAACCAGGGAAAATCCTTAACAACTTTAGAAAACTGCATTTAGAATTAGTCTCATTTTACTAATCTAGGCAATAGATTTGGTACTCACAAGGAATCTCCAAGTAAAATCTCTCAGCAGGTGTGACTGCAGGTGGCAGTGAAGCCTTCCAAGTAGCCAGTGGAATCTGCCAGGGCAGGGTGGATCTTATGTCACCTGGCAAGCAACTTTAATGGTAAGAACTTCATGGGGGGTGGACGGCAAGACTTTCTCCTCTATGCAGAGACAGAAGAGAACGATATTTATGTTCGCGCATTCTTCTTTTTTTTTTATTTTCAACAATTGCAGATAGATTTTTATCTTTGCTCAGCAAGTCTATGGATGCTGCTCACAATAAATTGAGTGTTCTGTGATGACATACTGAAGCAAATCTGCATTAAATTTTCAATCACTGGATAATTTATATGTTAACTGATGAAAAGATTTCCATGCATGTGTTCTGAGAGCTAAGCCTAACCCTAAGCTCTGAGTCCTTTCTAGCTTCCTCTAAGAAGTAAAACATCCTCCTTTAATTGACAAGTAGACAAATCCAGGAAAGGCAGAGACAGCAAAGAAAGCATACTTATCCTGGTAGGAGAATAGAGATATAGCGCTACCCCAGGAGACAGAAAAATCATCCTTCTGACCAGTCTTTGACTTTAACCTGTGATTGTAGTATTGACAGTAGGAAAAAGGTAAGGCACGAGTCTAGGATTTATGCATATTAAACCAACAATAAAAACTTCACCCTCACTAGAAAGATGATCATAGAATCACACATTGGAATAGGCTGCCCCATTGCAGACTGAAGACTGCTGGTTAGTCTACACAATTTGCTCCTGCAATACAGAGTTGTTGTCCTAAATGGAAAGACTTAAGAAGGGAAAGAACATGGTTCCTAGTCTCCCCTTCCATCTGTCTGTTCCCCCTGGTGTTAGCATCCATGATAGCCAGCACTAACACCTCTTGAACAGAGTACACAGCTTCTAATGCACACTTACTAAAAGAAATCACATTCATCTGCTTTAACAAGAAGAAACTCTTCATGTGCTTATTGAATCTAAATGAAGGGAACAGATTTTGGTGACATGGCTGTAAATAACAGCAGTTAAAGAGCTGGACAAATATGAATGAAAGAGGAAAATGTGACTAAGTGTAAAATCGTTTTTGTTGTTATTTTCTAGAGTAGAGAGAAGAGGGAGAATGGGATAAGCGATAGAATTTTAGGAAACCTTTGGAGATAATTTGAAATGGAAATTACCAACCCTGGGGACCCTGAGAACAGAGAAGTGTGCATTTTTTATGTCATGGAATTGTTTGTTGTCCTGGGTCAGCAGAATTCAACAGTTTATTTTAATTTTCTCATAATCTTATTTTACTTTTCTGTAATTAATTGTAGATGAAGAAAAAATATCAGCATATTAATTTTTGTTTATAGAATCTATAGAGTTCTTACAAAACTTCCAATTTCCAAACTTCAAGTTACAAGTAGATTCCAGAAGGCATTTATCATTTGATGATAAATTTTTGAAAGAGGCACAGGTTTAGTTCTTTAATTATTGTGTAAAATATTTGATGCCACACAGTCTTCAGACATCTTACAATAATTTTAAGAAGAGTAGAAAGTTTAAAACAAAAAGTCATTTGGCAAGGTGACTACTTCTAGTGTGATTGGGGAAGAGAATGGATTCAAAGGAAAGAGAAAGGGTATCTTGGATCAGGAAAAATCTCTTCAACTTATGAGTACATGTTCCTTGAGAACAGATAACCTACCACCTGGGAACTTGCAAAAGACATTTTGAATGTGACTGCAACCCAGGTGCTAGGGATTTTTCTTTTTATTCAATGTATAAATAATACACATTTATTACTTAATATAAAAGTACATAATTTAAATTCTCTAGTTAATCCATTGGGCTAACATTTTAAAAGTTTTTCATGTATGTCTGTTTTAGTTTTCCATTGCTGTTGCAACACATTACTACAAATTTAGTGGCTATGAAGAATTTTCTCTTGAAATTCTGGAAGTTTAACATCTAAAGTGATGTATTAGCTGGGCTTTGTTCTTTTTAGAGACTTTAGGGAAAATTCCCATCTTCTTGTCTTTTTAGCTTCAGGAAGACACTTGCTGGATTTATGATTTCTTAGCTTGTGATTTCTCTCTTATAGCACTTGATTGCTGAATACACCATGCCCTCTCCTACCACTGACTGTCTCTTGTGCCTCTTTTTTCCCCATTCATTTATTTAGCTCATAGATAAAGTCATGCACAATTATGATGAACAATACAGTATGTTCACAATGGCATGGCTAAATTAAACCAATTAACATGTTATATCACACATATTCATCATTTTTGTTTTGAGAACACTTAAAGTATACTATCTCACAAATTTTAAACACAGCATATTGTTATCAACCATATTTATCATGCTCTCAGTAGACCTCAAGACTTCACAGAGTCCATGCCCTCTTGTACAACTGCAGTTTTATATCCTTAAACCAATCGTTTTCCCATTGATAAAAGACCCACATTGAAGCCTAATAGCCACAATTCTGCTCTCTGTTTCCATAAGTTCATCATTTCTAGGTTACACATAAAATTGAAATTGTATGACATTTGTCTTCCAGTGTGTCACTTATTTTTTTTGGCAAGCATATAACTTTACTACTTACTAAAGATGAAATCAAATTTGCATGCACAGGTGAGTACTCACTGAAACACCTTGGATTCATCACATATTTGAGTTTTAATATATATATATATATATATATATATATATATATAGAGAGAGAGAGAGAGAGAGAGAGAGAGAGAGCACAATAATGGCATTATGTTATGCATCAATAGCAGCAACAGCTTTTCCAGGTTCTGTAGTCCATTGAACAAAATTGTAGAGACATCCAGCACACTCCATTAAAAACAACAAAAACAAACAAACAAACAAACAACAACAACAACAAAGTAAAAAACAAAATCCCAGAAAACAGCACAGCTCTGTTACGCTTATGGTACTTGGCACCATTTTTTTTTTAAAATTAGCTTCTCAGTCATCATCCGGGAGGAAACCATTCTGAGCAACATCATTAAAAACAGCTCTGATAAAGCATGGTCACTACTTCTCTGAAATTCACCCCATATGTTTCACAGTATATGGATAGCTAATGCTCAAGGACACTCCTCAAATGTAAAAGGGACAACATGTATTACACGAGTTTAATATAGTTACTTTCAGGAAGCTATTCCTAGTTAACATTAAGGCATACTAAAAATATTTCAACTTAACTTTGTAAAAATGATGTGAATTTTTTACTTGAAATTTGTAAAGTTTTTTACTTGAAATTTATTCACAAACATTGAATATATATATATATATATGTATTCATTCATTCTCAATCATTAAATATACTTATTTTTATATACATACATATATATATACATATATATATGTATATATATAGAGAGAGAGAGAGAGAAAGAGAGAGAGAGAGAGAGAGAGAGAGAGAGAGAGATTGGGAATTGCATTTCTAGTTAAAAAATAGTTTAGAGTTGCACCCCCTGATGCAACCCTAGAAAATTACATGTCATTAGTTTTGATGTTGGTTACTGTCTCAGTTTTCTCTTTAAAAAAGTTATTATTGCAACTTGATTATTTTTACTATAAAGTAAACAACCTTTATATACAGTTGCATTTAGCCTAACTTTGTATCATATGAAATGATATAATAAAGCCTCAAGCATTATCAAAATTCACAATCACCTATGTCCACATTTTCCAAGAATATGTGCCTTTCATAGCCTTAATTGTCAGTTTAGTGCCAAAATGAACTGAAGAGGAAGTCTCAGTGGAGGGATGGCCCATGTCAGATTGGCCTGTGAACACATATGGACAAGCAGTGTTCCTCCATGTTTTCTGTTTCAAGTTTGGTTTCTGTTCCAGTTCCTGCTGAGTTCTTGCCCTGATTTCCCATAAATGACTGGCAGTAACCTGGGCGTTTAGGCAGAATACATGGTTTCTTGACCATAGCATTGTTGTGGCAACAAAATGAAACAAACATAAAAGGTCATCTGAATTTTGTGTTTGTATTCCTGCATTGCTTCAAATTAGAATCCCAACTGGATCATTAATTCCTTCTCTCTGTATCTCCATTTAACTTGAATGGCTTGCATAACTACCAGTTTCCAGGCTTCTGCTAAAATAAAAAAAAAATATACATGCACACACACACACACACACACACACACACACACACACACACACATGTAAAAGGAGACTTTTCCCATCTAGTCTGGGTCCCACTGGACCTGTTTGCTTCTCAGGTTGGAGATTTTCTCCATCTATCTATATACATGTATATATAATATTTTTGTGTGGTGATATATGTAGACATCAACAAATACAATTTTACATATATATATATATATATATATATATATATATATATATATCTTCTTACATTTTGTTGCAATTCACCAAAAGGGAAGAAATTAAGTGGCAAAGGCTAAAATGTTTACTCCCAGAAGAAAACTTCATGGACATTTTTTATCTTATGTATGTGAAGACTGACAAATTTGCAAACAAATCTTAAAATTTAGTAACCATAAGTAGTACATTGACACTACTTTTGTCATATGAATATTCTAAAAAGAGCTGACATAAGCCTGAGGAATTTGATGATTAAGAACATTGTAAGAATGTTAAAGATAAGATATGTGATCCTCCCTCCTACCTCTTCCGTATGTCCTGGTGAGAATAGAAAATCCCTACACATTTGGCAATTTTTTATACACAATACAATGTTGTAATGACAACTCACATTTTATGTGCTTACTTTCCAGCATCAATCAACACAGATGAAACTGAACCTTATAGCAACATTTGTGCACTGTGCAATCCCCTCTCACACCAACTAGCAACACTTTTTCTTATTTCTTGATGGAATTTTAAACATTTAGATTCCACATATAAGTAACATCATGAAACCGTTGTCTTACTATATCTACATTATCTTCCATTGTCTAGGGTGTTCTATTCGTTTGAGATAGAGAGTGCAACAACACACTAAAAAAAATGTTCCATGCAAGTCCAGCAGAGTGAGCCACTTAGTCTATTGGGTTTATAAAAACTGGATAACCTATAAAAGCCCAAGTCACCTTCACAAAGGTGCATCAGTGAGCAGTCTCCTCCCACACACACCCACGCATAAGTAAAGACATTAGTGCTACAGGAAGGAGGTCCCCATCCCAGTCAATTTCCAATCTCTTTAAACTCTGGAAACTTCAAGATTGCCATGCACTTGAGCTGGATTACATTGCATTGTTTAGACATTCAGACTTCACATTAGTTTTCCTGAACTGCGTTATATAAGTATTGATAGGATGACTTTTCGAGTATAAGGAAGTTGATAGCAAGTACGTGGTGAACAGAAGAGTCTTGAAGATAAGTGAGAATTCTTTTTTCTAATTTGTACAAACATATGCTATGTAGGCTGGTGGTAGGTCTTTGTGTAGTAGAGCTTTTTGTGGATGTTCATTATATGTTACTTTATTCCACCACTATGTTTACCAAAGAGGTGTTATTTATTTTTATGTCTAAGTCTCATGACAAGTAAAGAGATGAATTAAATTACTTACTTAATATCAAAATAAATAAGTATGTGAATTTAACATCTGGATTACTGACTATGTGCGGGGACACAAGTAACAGTTTTTATTTGGCAGTTTTCATGCTTTAAATTATTTGTCTTGCCAGATATCAAGGTACCTACCTATACAGTGTTATTGAGGGGCTGTGGAGCAATGCTTTCAATTCCATAATAATATAGCCTATGGTTTATGTAGATGCCATCACAAAATAGAAAATGATGAAATGTTATAAAATTAAAAGTGATCAGTTTTGAACATTTATTACATGCATTGCTAATATAGCTTGCCTCATTACATCTAATTTAATTTAATTAAATAACCAACTGTCAAATCCCTGAGAATCTAACACTCTGTTGTGAAGGACTAACATGCTGTCTCTAGAACACTGTTACATTCAGGTCTTCCCAGAACCCATAGTTTGTTCCTGTTAGGACAACTGGCTTCTGTGCAGATGTGTTGTTTTAGACATTAATACAGAAAGAGACAAGAGAAAAAGATCCTGGCTTCACACTGATGGGGAATGTGTATATTTTTATCTTATTGATTGATGAATAAAACACTGTTGGCTATAGGGCAGGATTCTGGGAAGTATAAGCAGAGAGGAGTCGTCATGTGATTCCTGGAAGTGACATAGCTGGGCAGAAACTGCCACTAGCTAACCATAGATGTCTGGAATTCTGTACATACAGGAAGTAAGTGATGTAGTTGGGCAGAATCAGAATATAAGCAGGGACAAACAGGAAATGGCTCTCTTCTCTGCAGATACACTTAGCAGTTATGATGTAGAAGACAAAGGAGTTGCAGGTCCAGCATTCCATGGTAATATAAGACCACGTGGAAATATTTTTAATTACAGAAATGGGTTAATAACTAAGAATAAGAAACCTTAGCTAAAGGCCAATAGCTTTATAACTAATACAGTGTCTGTGTGTTTCTTTGGGGCAGAGAAGGGTGGCAGGACCTGCTGGGCCAGAAAACTCACATTACACCACAGCATCACCAGTCAGCCATCTTTATGACAGAACATGGCTCAGGTTTCTTCCTCATGGCAGCTTGTGTAGATGCTGTTATGTAAAGAAGCTGAATTTCTACATACAGAGACGATTGTAACCAGGCAAATTTCCTTATTTAATATTCACAACTTTTAATTTGTCCCATTGAAAGTGAACTCTTTGGTAAAGCATAAGGTAGAAAAGGATGAGTTTACTTCATACAAAATCGGTAGCCCAAATACTGCTAAGAGATCCTGGAACTTCTATATCCAGAAGGATTTATGTTACAGTATTCTGTGATCAAATATGTGGTCAAAACACTTATGCAGTTAGTGTTTCACCATTTGTATCAAACCACTCTCAGCATGAAGAAGTACTGGTAGATTGGCTTTTGCTACAATTGCCCCTATTTAGTCTAAGCAACTAAACTAAGCTCAGTTTAAAAACTGAGAACATTTCTAACTTATCACCTAAAGTTTCCCCTTCAGACTTCTTTCTCATGTTTTTAGACTCACAGAACTTCCAGTGAGCCATTTTTAGGAATGATGACCTTGAAGTCAAGCAAGATATACTCCCTTTTTTCACTACGGACTTCCAATCCACTGCAAATGGTTCCTGTGCTCTCTTCAGTTTCATATTTGTTAATTAAAATACAACTGTCTAATTCCTGACAGAACTCTAGGTTCTATTTTAGTATGTACAATAAAACTTGTGCTGCCTCAGAAATTTTCTTCTGGCACACGGAAAAAGGAAAAGGCAGTAAATTAAAATAGAGTCCTACTTGAACACTCCCACTGGCTATTTTGCATTAATCGTGTGTGTAAAGCAAAGCCAACTGTTGAGAAACTGATAGAAAGGTGCAGTAGTCTGGTGGGAGACATAGTCCTTTCTGATGTGAAATGATTCCAGATGCCAGGAATGGGGAGCATGCTTTTGGACTTTGTCCACGTCTTAAGTGTCATGGCAGGGAGGTTGATACATGCCTGACAAATTTGAGGAGAGGAAAGGAAATCCCAGAAGCTGGACCAACATGAACTCAGAGGAGCTCAGTATCCAAGGAAGGGACTATGGGGCCAGACCAGTCAGAATTTATTTCCAATGCTGGAAAGTTGGGCCTTAAGTGGTATGTGTCTAAATTAGTGTTACTTTTATTTAAAAAATGGAAGATACTCTACCTGACAAGCATATGCAGATACCAGGAAAAATGCTTTAAAATAGCAATTTCAGAGCTTTATATGTTTATTCAATGACTCCAAGTAAGAACCACATTTTAACTAGAGTAGAAGTAGTAGTGATCATGAGAAAATGATTGCATCTAGTTATATCCTTAAGAATTACATCCTAAATCCTCTGAGGCTGGGGATCTGTGTTGACATAAGTGTCACCATTCTGTGCTTTGTCCATGCCTGATTTGAACCTTGATGCTGTAGAGTGGTATGCTACAAACTTCCCCACCAGCTGACTGCCTGTTGAGTTTATTCTCTCTCTCTAGGGTGTGGATCTCCCAGGCTGTCTCATAGCTTCTTTTTTAATTTAAAATTTATTTTTTATTTAAATTAGAAACAAGCTTGTTTTACATATCAATCCCAGTTCCCTCTCCCTCCACTCTTTCCCTGGCCCCAATCAACTCCCTATCCCAATCCCTTTCTGCTCCCCAGGGAGGGTGAGGCCTTCCATGGGGATCTTAAAATCTGTCATATCATTTGGAAGAGGGCCTAGGCCCTCCCCCATGTGTCTAGGCTGAGAGAGTTTCCCTCTGTGTGGAGAGAGTCCATTCGTGGGTACTAGGTGTAAATACTGATCCACTACCAGGGGCCAAAGATTGTCTCATAGCTTCTCACACATTGCTCTGTTCAGTTTTTCTCATGCTTTTGCCTTTCGTTTCCCCTCCCTCGCCCTCCCTTTTGCTTTTTATCTTCCCTTTTTCCTCTTTGTGTTTGATCCTTCATTCCTTTGCTTCTTTATGACTTTCTTATTTTCCTTCCTTAAATCACTTTCAGCATGCATGTGTATCTGTATGCACATATATGCAGGGTTACATCTGCTCATGTGGACACATCTATGTGGAAGTGCAAAGTTAACCTTGGTTATTTTCCTCAGTAACTGTCCAGCTTATTCTTGAAGCCAGAGCCTCTCTCTGATGCTGACGCTCATCAATTCAGCATGAGTGGCTGGCCAGGAAGTGCCAGGGATCCTACTGTTTCCATCTTTCCAGTATTGGGGACATACTCAGCTTTGTATCCTGGTGACTGGTTTAGACCCTGAGTGATAAACACTCTACCCAGTGGTCTTATCACTTCCTCTCAGAACCTCTTCCAGAGAAAGAGCTACACACCCCATCCTGCCTACATTACCTATCACCTTCAATCTTCATTCCATTTTCTGCTCAGGTTCCAATTGCATTAACATGCCTACTCACTGCTTCCATGGTGCTGCCTGGCTTGCCCACGCCAATTGTCTTCCTTTCTTGATGACTGTAAAAATGAACAAAATATTCCTTTTGCATGCACACTCAGTATTTCATTTTTTTCTGTCCCAGGACAAAACTTTCCTATGGATTTAGGTATTGGATGACACTGAATTCAGATCTTCTATTATCAATTCTATACCACCTGGCATAAAAATACCTCAAATAACACATTTGTGGTTTTGCTTCTGTATTATTATTATTTTTTTTCTCTTTTGGTTGTTTTTTGTTCTTGATACAGAGTTCCTTTGCTCTGTGTAACATTTATAGCTGGTCTGGCACTCGCTCTGGAGACCAGGCTGGCCACAAACTCACAGAGATCCACCTGCCTCTACCTCTCAAGTGCCGGGATTAAAGGTATATGCCACCACTGCCCAGTATCAAATAATATCTTTGAATTTTTTTCTCTCAATAAACAATGACTTATGTTGGTCCGATTTTCTATTGAAATACTTCTTTTTCTTTACATTTCACTTTATATTTGGTGAAATTTGGCTTTACAACATGCTATTATTTTTGAATTTACAAATAGGAAATTATTATAAGGTTTCTGAATAACCTGTGCACATACATTATGACTGCTCAACATAAAGGCTACAGCCTGTTGAGCACCAGCAACCTCTGACTTCAGACTTCCTATAACCCTGCTTCTAAATTTCAAGAAGGAGAAATTCTTGAAAAACTCACCTATTGGTACAGTTTGTTCCTGAGATAACACAGTCCAACCATCTGCATTACAGTGTTTTGTTTTTTTTTTTTTCAAAACCAGCTCCCTGCTCCCATCCAATTTGCCCAGCTCTCACCTTGCTGTCCCAGCATTATAATAATGCAAGAGGGGAAGCAGCTTACAGAACTAAATTATTACATTTGTGTCTGGCTTCTGTGAAAGAAGGCATTGTATGTACTTGAAGTGGTAGCATTAAAATGTTTTCTCTTTGAGAGCCTATGCTGGGGGGATTTGAAGTATACTTAGCTCAGTAGATTTCATCCACACAAAGCACTTTTGTTGAAAATCTGCTTCTCCGCTGCTTGTTATTATTAAGCAAACAGCCAGCCCTTTTCAAAACTGTAAAGCTGTAAAGCAGTTGCTGTTTTTTCTTTTCACTCTAGATTCCCAACACATTGCTTTGTGTGTCTTGTCTTTTCCAGTTTTCCTAATGAGCCCACCTTTCTTTCCATCACTGATATAAAATCCCAGTTCCAGAAGGACATGCATTTAGTGTGTGTGACTACACAAACTAACCATATCTCCTACCACTTCTTCCTCAACATCATCACACTGACCTCTAGCTCTCCAATGTCTTTTGCCCTCTCACTGAGCTTTGATTTCTGACAATCTGAAGTAGTTTGATTTCATGCTATAATATTGTGACTTAGAAATAACTAACTCCTTGATACAAATATAGGGACAGAGCTGAGGAGAAGCAATCCACATTAAATGAAGCCTTCATTTTCTTTAACAAAAGTGGGAAAAAGGAGAAGAAGCTTGATATTGGGGTATTCTGCTGCCCACTAGAATAATCAACACCCACTTTCTTAGAATGCATTTATGCCACGCAAGGTCATTAAGCTTCCATGTGTTCACTTTTAATTTATTTAGTTTAAGCAACCTCACATGGTGATGAGGCACTATGCTAGATAGTAATACAACAGTAGGCAGAGATTTTAGTCTCGGTGAGACTGGGGAAGGGGCTACTTATTTCCAGTCCTTTTGAATTTAGAGATACATGGACATTATAATTTATCTTATTGGTCTAGATTTGAACTTAAAATTAAGATAGGATGACTTATGTAAAATTGATGTCCTCCAAATAAAGTAGCTGTCATAAGAAAAGACAATGTTTGTCAAGTTCTAAAGGCATATGCTTTTCAAAGGGCTTACAATTTCCACTTTTTAAATTAAATTTCTTTGCTTTTCCTATGAAGTATTGAGTTTGAAAAAGGCAAGAAAAGCCATCAATGAATTAATTAGTTCGAAACTCAGTAGAAATTTTAACACATGGCATTCATCTCTATTTGCTGATTTATCTTTCTATTGCAAAGCTAATCCTTCTTCACATATGTTTTGCCAAGGGAATTGACTTGTTTAACATGATAATAAAAGTCAATCTAACAATAACACTGTGCTAGTTGTCTGTATGGGGCAGGCCTCCTCTAGGTGCATTGTGTGTGAATTCCTTTTATCCTGTGAAGAAGTTTTTAAGGCTCAAGGAAGAGATTAGACAGGAGCACACTGCTTTCATTGACAAGCAACAGGCTTACCTTTCATGAAAATATTTCCACTCTGGAGGAAATGTAAGTTTGTCATCCTTTGGATGTCAATTGTCCTATGAGTATTCATTTGCTCTTGTGTTACTATCTCGGATTTGGAGGCAAGTTCGGGACACTATTGGGAAGTGTGGGGGCTAGTGGAAGGAAGTTAATCCATCCTAGATGTAGCATTGAAGGGGACATTGAATCCATCATCTCTCTACTTATGCTCTTAGCCTTCTTGAAGGAAGTATTTTTGACCCTCAGGTTTCCTGCTAAGATGTTATATATTGCCATGTGCTCACAGCCTGTAGACTTCAACCACAAAAGCTGTTAGCAAAAAAAAAAAAAAATGCTTCATCTGTATAAGTTACATATCTCAGGCATTTTGTAACAGTGATGAAAAGCTGAAGAACTGAAATTTTTTATTTCTAATACTACTATATTTCAGCTGTTATGAACCATGAGAAAAGTCGATACTTATTAAATTCAATGTCCCAAAATGAACTGACAAACACAATTCACAGTCCATAATTTTTACTTAATTATTCTATGCATTTAGATTTCTGTTGTATTACTAATCTTTGTCAATGCAATGAGAAGACAGAACATTGCCTATCTAGGACTTTAAGGAATGGTTTATGCGTCTTGGGACTGGAGAGATTGCTCAGTGGTTAAGGAATGGTTTATGTCTCTCAGTTATGAAGGCAAATATTAAGAATACTAGGCCAATCATAGAAATTTTAATCATTTACATATTTTTACTTTGCCTTTTGAAATGGATTTTTTCTTTCTTCATAATTTCACCCCTTTACTTATATGATTATTCTTTTGCTATACATGCAATCTTTCTGTTATATATGTTGTAAAGGCCCTGATGCCTTATACATAAAATATTCAGGTTTATCTTTCATTTACCTATATCATAGTGGGAATGCACACAAAATATTTTGGCATTGAAAGAATATTCTTGGAGGCAACCAAAAGGTATTAAAAATGCTTGTGTTACATTTCTTCAGGGTTTCCTCATAAACGCTTAGGAAGTCTTTTCCCTTGCTGCCATGGTCAAATATTCTCATCAATAACATCATAGACTTCTGAGACTAATGGCCTTTTGCACTCACTTTCCTAAACCTGGAGAGGCTGCATTTCACAAGGGAGAGTCTTGTGCTCTCTGGGAGTGTTGTTCAAAAGCACCGACTGTAAATACATGTTCTCTGAGTTTACATTGGGCAATTATCCATGGAAGTCAAATATCCTCAAGTAACTGGGTAAAATTGCCTTTTGATTAAGCATTTTCTAGAAAGGCTGAACAGCAGCCGCCTGTTTAATTTTTAAATTATAATTACATTTTGTGTCTTGATTCTTCCGTTGCATTCCAATCAAATGTCTCTTCCTTGACACGAGTTAAAAGCATTAATATTGTGAACCTTGTTCATGAAACATGGAGATTTGATTTAAGTCTCATTTCAAAAATCTATCACTGTAAAATCATTGACAGGGCACTTTTTCTTTCCAACACCAATTACATGCCAAACATCATCCTCAGTATTTGTCACAGCTTATTTTATTTAATGCATCATTAGCCAAGGTTACATGAGTATGCATTTGGCAGAATATTCAAATTCACACGCTTAATTAAAAAATGTATGTTGACCTTCTCTGATCTTCCTCTTGTCTCTTCCTCCTGGTCCTCAGTGAGCATCTTTTTGTGGCTCTCTCCTCAACATCCCCCTGGAAGGCATATCAAAAAGTGTTTTCCTTAGAAATAAATAAGTTTACAACCAGGGAAAATATTATATGTGAACTTCACTCTCAATATTCTATGAGGAGCAAACTTTCTTGTTAAAAATTGGACCCTATCCAAGTGAATTTATATGCTTAATAGCAAAAGAAAACCAGCCAGATAACTCCCCCACTCATAAAACCTTCCCTAAAATTTGCTGCCCAAATTAACTACATACACAACATTCATCTGTTTGAATCATTGATGTACACATACACAAAAGAAATGTCCCCTGTGTACCTGAAGAGTCAACTAAAGTGACCATCTGTGTTTGACCTGACAATTTTCTCACAGGACTCAAGCAGTCATGACTGAATATTATAAGAAGAAAAAGAGAATAGATGTCGTTGTGACCTTGTCAGGGACAAAGCCCATGATGCTGTCTGTATACACAGGATGCATAAGTAGCAAGACAGCTGACACCATGAATATGTCCAATGAACAATTTTAGGCAACCTGAGTATTGCAAAGCTAAAAACTTCCCACTATTCATGGATTAGATACTAATCACACCAAGCCTCTCAGACTTGCAACCCAAATGAGGACTAGTTCTCAAAAGATTGAGATATCAGAAAGTGGAACAGCATACACTTTCAAATTTAGGTCAATCTTGTGTGTGTAAAACCAGGATGAGAGAACTATCTGGTTTCAATAATTAAATCTATTTTAAATAATATGAAATTAAAAAAAAAAACCATTGTCAACAAATGCTTCCTTTGGATAAGAATCTACAGTCTTATTTTAGGTGCACCTGTGATCTCTATCATTGTAAATAGGTGAACCAGCTTTCTTTCTTTCTCTTCCTTCCTTCCTTTCTTTCTTTCTTTCTATCTATATTTCTTTCTTTCTTTCTTCCTTTCTTCTTTGAAGAACATAGCAGCTTTAATTTTGCATTGGATGATTTTACACTTTTTTCAAATTTCTAGTGTCTCTTGCCAGTCTGAAAACTTTCTGCCTCTGTAGAATCAGCTTCCTGATTCTTTCTCTACACCCCCTCCAAGTTTTATCCTGAGGCCTACATAATTTATTCTTCAATGCTTATTCAACAAGACTTCCCACAGCCTTGCCAAAAAGCAAACTTTGGTAAAATGGAATTCCTGTGTGGACTTCTTTCAGAATCACGTCTTCCAGCCAGTGGTCTAGCCAAAGAACAATCTGGGCAGCTTCTCTCACTGTCATAGTTTTCAAACTCGCTGGCAGGCAGCCAAACATGCAGTCTGCCAACACCCCTGCCATTATTTTCGCCGAAGCTCAGACCTTTAAGGACTTTCTCTAAACTCTCAGGGCCACTTAGAATGAGCTCTAGTGCCTGCTTTGTCAGTTTCCTGACCGAAGTTGCTGCTGCTTTCAAAGTTTGCTAAAGAAGAGCATCTATTTCTCTATGGGTTTGCTTGTGCTTCCATGAAGGCAGTGTGGTGGTTTTGTTTTTATTTCCCTTTCTTTCATGAAATGTTAGCAATTTCAAGTTCCATGTACTTAGTGCTTTCCCATATTTCAGGCATTAAATTTAAATGTGTTTCTTGGGAGCATGGAGAGGGGAGGATGGGCGTGATCTTTTGGGCCCGGGATTTCTTTGTGGTATTGACTAGAATTTATTGTATCATTTAATTCCTCCCCTCTTCCAAAATTTCTATTAGCTTCCGATAACCCTGTGAACTAGTCTACACTCCACCCTTTGGAGACACTTTCTCAGCCCCCACTACTTACTTTAAATAGTTTTTGGCTCTTCCTGCAATTTATTTCTGATGACTTCTGACAACTTGCATGAATGGATAGCCACATAGGTATGTATCTATGTGGCCATTTGTTTTCTCATCTAAAACAAGAGTCTACCTGATTCTAGGAAGAGTCTTCAAAATCTTGTCACTTTTTATTGCATGTGCTCAAAGATGATCCATAGTCCATAAGGCTAAGATTTCTTTATTCAGATAAACACCAGACCAAATGCAAGCCAGAGTGTGCCAGAGGCCGCTTGCTTGGTCAGAGAAAAGGGAGATCCACGTGTCTGTGGCCTCTTAATAATTGTCCACCAATCGACCTCCCATGACCCCAGGCACACATGTAAGGGCTACTAGGAGGCAGGGCAACAGTGTTTCCCTACACAAGGTTGACTGCCTGAAATTCTTTTTCTCAATAATATTCCAACATTTTTCTTTCTGCAACTTAATTGACATGCTTTTAGGTCACAAAGCATTAGATGGGAACATTACAAAATGAAGGCTTCTGGAAGACAATTAGAAAAATGAGCTTGTTTTTTAGCTTCTTTGGCAGTATGAATTGTAGGCTGGTAATCCTTTACTCTATGTCTAAAATCTGCATATGAGTGAGTACATACCATGTTTGTCTTTTTTTGATTGGGTTACCTCACTCAGAATGGTTTCTTCTAGTTCCATCCATTTTCCTGAAAATTTCGAGATTCCATTGTTTTTTTTCCTGCTGAGTAGTGCTCCATTGTGTAAAGGTACCACATTTTCTTTATCCATTCTTCAGTTGAGGGGCATCTATGCTGCTTCCAGTTTCTGGCTATTACAAATAGTGCTGCTATGAACATCATTGAACAGATGTCCTTGTTTTATGAATGTGCTTCTTTTTGGTGTATGCCCAAGAGTGGAATGGCTGGATCTTGTGGTAGACTGATTCCCATTTTCTTGAGGAGTCACCATACTGATTTCCACAGTGGCTGTACAAGTTGGCACTCCCACTAGCAGTGGAGAAGTGTTCCCCTTTCTCCACATCCTCTCCAGCATGAACTATCATTGGTGTTTTTGATTTTGGCCATTCTGACAGGAGTGATAGAGACATATATGGTCCCCTGGAGAAAGGGAAAGGGTCAAAATATGCTGAGCAAATTGGGAGCATGGGAGGAGCGGGGAGGGAGCTAGGAGAATGAGAAGGGGAGAAGAGGAGGGATGCAGAGGACATGAGCCAGCAGAAAGGTTGAGTCAGGGGAAGAATAGATGATAATAAGAATGGAGATTTCATAGTAGAGGGAGACATTTTTGGTTTACAGAGAAATCAGGCACTAGGGAAATGTCTGGAGATCTACAAACATGACACCAACTAACAATCTAAGCAACAGAGGAGAGGCTACCTTAAGTGCACTCCCCTGATAGTGATATTGAGGACTAACTTATATGCCATCCTATAGCCTTCATCCTGCAGCTGGTGGTAGTAGAAGCAGACAGCCACAACTAATCACCTAATTGAACTGGAACCCAGATTCAGAGAAGGATGAGTGAAGAGCACAGGGGTCCAGACCAGGCTGGTGAAACCCACAGAAACAGCTGACCTGAACATCAGGAACTCTTGCTCCCCAGACTGATAGCTGGAATATCAGCATGGGACTTATCCAGACCCCAGGATCATGGGTTTCAGTGAGGAAACCTCGGAAATCTACAGGACCTCTTGTAGAAGTTCAGTACTTTTCCCTTGCATAGGTGTGGACTTTGGGAGTATATAGAGGAATACTCCCTGAGCCAAGACACAGGGGGTTGGGCCTAGACCCTATCCCAAAGGATACAATAGACTCTAATGACAACCTATGGAAGGCCTAACAATCCACGGGGAACAGAAAGGATATGTGATAGGTAGGGTTTTAGTTGGGGGGGGTAGTGGGGGGATGGGTGGGATAAGGGAACTGGGATTATCATGTAAATCAATCCTGTTTCTAATTCAAATAAAAAAAATGTTAAAAAGAAAAATGAGGTTGGCATTCAGAAACCAGCCATGGTTTGCTGTTTATATGAGATATTTAGAAAAGAGATAATATCTGTGACTGAGATGCATTTTTATTAAAAATACATGCTCTTCTTGCGGAAGTCCATGTCTGATTCCAACCTCAAACTTTGGACGGCTTACAATTGGTTATAGTTCCATTTACACCGCATTCCTGCCAACCTTTTCCCTGGTCCTTTAACTTCAAGACCAGCTCTCCGTGAAACACAGTTTCCAATCAATAGCCAGAATGAATTCTCACTTTATAATACGAGTATAAAAATGAATACCCTGACTTGTATTTTAAATTTTAAGATGTTTAATTTAATTTAAAATATGTAATATCTTATGTATTATCCCTCTAGCCTTCTAAACTGTCCTCACTTCTTTGTGTCAGAAATTGAATGTAGTGTTGAATGTTGGTTCCTAGCCTTTATTCTCCATTCCCCTTTATCTTTAGCTACATGGAAAGTTCTCAATTCACATGTGTAATACTAATTCATACATGTACTCTTCCTCAGGGAATTTGGTTTTAAAAGTGATGCCAACAACTTTCTAATAGTAACTCAAAGAACTTGTGTCAAGCTGGAGGGAGATAGTGAAGTTCCACTGTCATCCCCTGACTCTCTTTCTGCAGCTTCACAGCTCTGGTGTCCATCTTGACCTTCTGTGAACAAGGATACAGCTCCTGTAACCATTCCTACAGATTCTTTATTCATATTCCATTAACTTACTTCTTTCTGTTCATTTTCAAGTCTGACACAGTATTCTGTGGCATCCTGTCTTATTCAGAACTCCAAATTGTCCTTTGACTAAATTTGATTCCAATGTCCTAATTGCCATGTCTCATCTGCTGGGATTCTGCTGTATGTAACTGGGAAAAATTGTTCAGATTTCCAAGAAAAGTTTGGTGCTAAAGATAGGAGATTTTCTATCTTTGACTGTATAAAAGAAGCAAATGAATTTCTTGGTATTGGCTAAGATTTCCTTAAGACAAAAATATGGAAGGAAAATATTGTTGGCTAGACTGATCAAAAGAGTTCCCAGATATAGCAGAAGTAGGAATAGTGCAGATACCAGCAGGGAGGGAGAGAAATCTGCACTAACAATCAGAAATAAGAGAGACCCCACCACTCCTGACTGCAAAATACCCTAAACAAACAGTAATAAAACCAAACCAAGCTTGGAAGTTATTATTCCCAAAATGTCAAATACAACAGCACATTTTGTGAAGTTAAGCACTGGATGGACTTTCCATGGCTATGTATTAAAGTCCTGGATGAGCTTTATAACAGAAACATATCAAAGAGACAATTCCTTTCCATTTGTGGAGATCAGGGGCCAAAGGGCTTCTCTTTATTGCTTCAGTCACTGAAATCACCACATAAGATGGAGGAAGTTCCAAAAATGCCTGAAGTTTGTACTTATTGGGAAGTACATACTAATGAAAACATAGAAGACTGACCAGAGGCAAACAAGACAGTTAATTAAAAGACACTCAGAAATTTATGATTAGGAGAGTAAGCAGTGAAAATGTTATTTTATAAGCTCATTAATGTGGACAGTATAACTCCACTTGTACTGGTAGGAAGTAGAAACTGTTGAGGTCAGGTTGTATGCCTCTTTATGATAAGTTGTTTTATATATATTGTGAGCTTGACTTTTGAGCATTACCATGCAGATACAAGGAGATAGAGCAGATCCTGAAATAAGTCAGAATGCCTCCTTGTAGTTGGAATTGCTTTAATCTGACTAAAAAAGAAAATAATGGAAGGCGTATTGTTGTGCTCTGCTTGCTCTGCTGTGAAGCGCCTGGTTAGGAAGAGCCACGTGCACACTGCAGTGATGGACAGCAGCTTTATATCCCAAGAAAAAGGAAGGTCGGAATGACAGTTCTAATGTGGGAAAAGAATGGGAACTTTCAAGACCTAAGCCCTTGGCCATTCTTAAAGGTCATGGGATATGATTTTATATCTCACAAGTAATCACAATGTCAGGGTCAATGTTTATATTTGTCTAGACTTTCTGTGACAAGTAAACCTTAGAGAATGTGTGTGTGTGTGTGTGTGTGAGTGTGTGTGTGTGTGTGTGAGTGTGTGTGTGTGTGTGTGTGTGTCTGTGTGTGTGTGTGTGTCTGTGTGTGTGTGTGTCTGTGTGTGTGTGTGTGTGTGTGTGTCTGTGTGTGTGTCTGTGTGTGTGTGTGTGTGTGTGTGTGTCTGTGTGTGTGTGTGTGTGTGTCTGTGTGTGTGTGTGTGTCTGTGTGTGTGTGTGTGTGTGTGTGTCTGTGTGTGTGTGTGTGTCTGTGTGTGTGTGTGTGTGTGTGTGTGTGTGTCTGTGTGTGTGTGTGTGTCTGTGTGTGTGTCTGTGTGTGTGTGTGTGTGTGTGTCTGTGTGTGTGTGTGTGTGTCTGTGTGTGTGTGTGTGTGTGTGTGTGTGTCTGTGTGTGTGTGTGTCTGTGTGTCTGTGTGTCTGTGTGTGTGTGTGTGTCTGTGTGTGTGTGTGTGTGTGTCTGTGTGTGTGTGTGTGTGTGTGTGTGTGTCTGTGTGTGTGTGTGTGTGTCTGTGTGTGTGTGTGTGTGTGTCTGTGTGTGTGTGTGTGTGTGTGTCTGTGTGTGTGTGTGTGTGTCTGTGTGTGTGTGTGTGTGTGTGTGTGTGTCTGTGTGTGTGTGTGTGTGTGTGTGTGTGTGTGTGTGTGTGTGTCTGTGTGTCTGTGTGTGTGTGTGTGTCTGTGTGTCTGTGTGTGTGTGTCTGTGTCTGTGTGTGTGTGTGTGTGTGTGTGTGTGTGTGTGTGTGTCTGTGTGTCTGTGTGTGTCTGTGTGTGTGTGTGTCTGTGTGTGTGTCTGTGTGTCTGTGTGTGTGTGTGTGTGTGTCTGTGTGTGTGTGTGTCTGTGTCTGTGTGTGTGTGTGTGTGTGTGTGTGTGTGTCTGTGTGTCTGTGTGTGTCTGTGTCTGTGTGTGTGTGTGTGTGTGTGTGTGTGTGTGTGTGTCTGTGTGTGTGTGTGTGTGTGTGTGTGTGTGTGTCTGTGTCTGTGTGTGTGTGTGTGTGTGTGTGTGTCTGTGTGTCTGTGTGTGTGTGTGTGTCTGTGTGTGTGTGTGTGTGTGTGTCTGTGTGTGTGTGTGTGTGTGTGTGTGTGTCTGTGTGTGTGTGTATGTGTGTCTGTGTGTGTGTGTCTGTGTATGTGTGTGTGTGTGTCTGTGTGTGTGTGTGTGTGTGTGTGTGTGTGTGTTCTCAGCATGTTGAAATGTTGGAAAGGGATTACAAACAATCTTCTGTAAGTATCAAAATGACATGGAAGTACAGTGTAATTTAGTTAACTGATATATGTTGAAAATTCTGACACATGGTAGGTAGTTGTGAAAAACTTAATGTTTTGGTCAAAGCCACTCTTTCAGCACTTTCTAAGCCCTGTAACTGAAGGCTTGTTTTAAAATCTATCCTATTCCCATCCATTTATGTTTAATTGGAGGCAATGATAATCATATCCACCTTCTAGAACCGAGGAACCATCTAAATTCATTTCACAAAAGCCTCTACATTAGTATTAAAACAATGTTGGCCTGATAACAATTAAAAAATATTAGCTTTGATTGAAAGTGACACTATTTTAAGTAGATCTTCTGGTTTAATACCTACAGTTTGGAGGGAACACATAAAATAAGCAAGAACTGGGAAGTATTTCCTAAGAAGTGCTAATGTGATTCGATAAATCAAAGTTATTAGAACTCAAATCATATAATATAAATTGTCCAAAAGGGCTAAAATGATTCCAAAATTGGAAAATTTTGTGCTGCATCTGGGTTAATAATTAGTTGAGGAAGAGTGGTAATCAGCGATGACTGTACATTAATATGATGTTTTAAAGTGGTATTTTAAAAATAGGCCCACCAAATGAGATCTAGAGATGATGCCTGTAAGGCTGCTGAAATGGCAACCAAGCTTGGGAAGCCATACCCTGGATATGGGATTTGGTCAGCTTACCATTAGTCTTCTTATGATAGGGTAATGTGATTTTGCTATTCTGAGATAGACTGGTTGATGATGATACAATAATTTTTAACCTTGTCCACTGATCTCATTCTCTATATGAATGTCAGATTAATTCTAGAAGTACTCTTTGCTTGAAGAAATGCTAAGACTCTGCTATAATGAATCAACAAAACATAAAGTTTCTGAAGTCTTCACTTAAAAGGAGAACTTTAAAGGTTGATTTCTTTTATGTTTCATGACTATGAATGAGTTTTGTAGGACATGGTGTTTTGTCCAAAAGTAATTACTTGTAGTTTCCTCAACTATTTTTGAATGAAAAAATTTATAACCACGGAACTCAGAATATGAACTGACAAATTACAAAATCGTGCCATATGCAGTGCACCAGATTTAATCAGCATATCATTGAGAAATATTTCATGCCTATTTTTGCTACATTTCCGTAGTATAGATTATATATTTTTATTCAATTACTGTCCCATCAAACTAAATGCATATTTTTAAATCTTAGTTCAAACTCAATGGGTATGGAGCCATAGGGCATAAACTGCAATTTCTCACAACTGTGGTTTTATGTTACAAATTGTGAATGCAGTTAATGCTTTCTTCTGCCTGGAAATGGCTTAGGCAACTCCATGTGAAGAACACAGGGCGGGGAAACCAGACTATCTTTTTGCTAATCACTGATCTCTGCATTGCATGTCCCATAATGTGGTGTTTTGATTGAAAATGGCCCTATAAGCTCACAGGGGATGGCACTATTGGGAGGCGTGGCCTTGGTGGAAGATGTGTGTCACTGGGGGTGGGCCTTGATGTTCATGTCAGGCACAGTATCTCTCTTCCTGCTGCCTGTGATCTACATGTAGAACTCTTGGCTCCTTCTCGAGCACAATGTCTGCCTGTGGGCTTCCATGCTCCCTACCATGATGGCACTGGACTAAGCCAGGCCCAATTAAATGTTGTCCTTTATAAGGCTTGCTGTAATCACTGTATCTCTTCACAGCAATAGAAACCCTAACTAAGACACATAACCTCCATCAACATGTTTTCTCCTAAGTGTTTAAGTTTTCATATTCTAATATTCACTTATAATTCTTACAGTTATATCATTACACTAAATGCCAATGTTTCTTATGGGATTCCTGGGGGGTATTGCTTTCAGACAAAGGCATCCTATGGAATCCAAACTCGGTGCCAAATTAGACTGTTTATCAGTGTATTAATCAGGAAATAGGATCTCCCTCATAATTCTCATCTGGAAAAGATCATTTATTGTAGAAAAAACAGTCAAACTTAAAAATTGTCTCATCTAGATACCAAATAGGTTCACCATATCTGACTCATCTTAGTAATTAAGGATCAACTCTAAAGTTATTTATCTTTTTCTGTTTCAGACAGAATTTGTAATAGATGTAACTTTTAAAACCCATATTGTATTGACATCTCATTCTCAGAGTTCTATTGAAACCTCCATTACCTTTAGAAAATAAAACTTCCATGAGTTCCCCTTCATAATCTCACCTGAGCTCAGCCCAATTACAGTTTCTTCTATCTCTCTGCTTTCTCCCTTGTGTCCTGCCTTGACTCCTCTCTTAAGATTGCCCACAACTAAGGAATATGCTCATGATTTTCAGAGTTCTTCTTTCCATTCTCCTTTCCAACATTTGTATTAAAAACAAACAAACAAACCATGTTTAGATATTGTTATATATGAATAAAAGTATTTCCTTTAATTAGTTGTGTGTGAAGGGGGTAAGTGGGTGCATGGATAGGCTTGCATGTATCTGGAGTCAGGAGTACTGTTACTTTAGGGGATCCAGAGATCAAACTCAGATTCTCAGGCCTTTTTACTGATGCCTCTACCTGCTTCTCTAGAGTCAAAACTTCTTTCATTCCTCAGTTGACTATTTCTCTTCTGTTTATTCCCTATATATTAGCTAGGAAGCCACTCCATATTTTATTTTTCTCAACAATTTTATTTTTCCTGAGTGCATTATAATATTTCAAAGTCCACCCTATCAACCCTACTCATAGTGGGTTAAACACAAGATTTAGAACACACTAATCAAGTGATATAACACAGGACCACACCCACAACTCATTTTTGAAGAAAGGGATCAAGTTTGACTTGTGCCTGTATCTATAGATCTTAAAACAGTATATTGTTCAGAAATGATATATTGTTTTCTCCAAAATGTGTTTTAATAAATAAGGAGGTGTATTTCACTGCCACCTTAGCCAGAGCTATTTTTTAGGGGAAATGAAAACACTGAATGAACTCTCCTAACACATTATTAATAAGACTTTTAAAGGGAGCGTTTCATTCTGAGCACACCACATGGATTATGATGTAATGTGTATCTTCAAAATGTTGATTATTTTATATCTCTAATATCTTGCCAGAAAATATTGGAAAGAGAATTGATTTTTCTTTAATATGGTACTTTTTAAAAATGATCCTGAAAATGTTTTCAAGCTGAAAAGTCTTGTTTTAACAAAACTGAGTAAATATAGCATGCAAGCAATCCTTATAGGCATAGATAATTTTGCCAATTTTAGCAGGAAATTTTTGTGAAACTGTAGAAGCAATATCATACTTAATCTTTTCCCTTAAATCATCAGCTATAGATAGATACACATTGAAGATTTGATTCTATTCCTTTTCCTAGAGAAAAATATTATCACTGTATTCCCTACATAAAAAGAATATTTCAATAAGCAAAGAGGAATCTAAGGTAAAAATATAAAACATTGCACCTGCTTCCTGTAAATGATAGGTGGATGTCTCAATATTAACCCATATGCAAATTTAAATCTTATTTTTTATGAATAATTTCAAACAACCAGACTTCCATTTATTTTCCAATATATATGCAGGAGTAAACAGAATAAACTTTACTATGTATATACTGATTTCAGATTTTCTATAAGCGCCTATTTTTCAAAATTATATATTAGAAGATAAAAGAATAGCAGGTAAAATTTCTTATTTTCAATATGTACAGAATTTTTAGTTCTTACTGTGAAGACACAACTGGAAAGCCTCTGTAGACATCATTACTCCTCATGGTTGATATAGGGCATAAGAAGGCAAGATACAAACAGAAATAATGAAGCAATGTGAATCATGGCAAGAGTAGTCAGCCCAGAAAAAAATAAAAACAAAAGGATGTGTCTTTACGTTGTCTTTGGTGTAGTAGTACCAGATTAGGGCACAAAAACACATGTATGAAAATGTACATGGTTTGGCTGGTTGGACTTGGATATGATCTTACATTTCTCTGAATTCTGTTGAGCTGTATTTTATAGCAATCTGAGTATGCTTCTCAGGGTCCAATGATAGGAGAAAGCATAGGATAAGAACATTGCTGAAATGGTATGAATTTAAAGAAATAAACTCTTCAGTATTTAATGACTTATAGAATTTCTAGAGATTATGGATCATTATTTCATTGCTCCCCAATGTGCTTTGTTTGCTAAAAGCTCTTCTAAAAAAATTGATCTTTGGGAATAGCCTAGACACATATTATCATATAAATGCATACATTTGTTTGAAAAACACTCAAACACAACCTAAAGGAATGGGAAATAAAAATACTAGTGGCCTGGGGATGAGTTGAGGGGAGAAGGGGCAAGGTGGGGAGGGGAGTCGAGGGTTCCAGAGAGGAAGTATGAGAAATAGAACTGTGGTTGGAATGTAAAATGAAATTTAAAAAATGCAAAATAAAATAAAAACGACAAAAAAAAACACTGCAGTCAATAAAAAAAGTTGTCAATCAAAATAAAATGCCGTCAAAGATGACAGAGAATTTCACTAAACAATAAATGTTCCAGCATAGGTAATGAAGAACTTTCCTGTTCTTCAGCTTCACTAGTCCATTTGTACTTTTATAGATATCATAATTATGTATTAAACATTTTAGTATAATCCAGGGAATATGATTGTTTATTCCATGATTTAAAACTATTACCATACTCATGAGATTATCAACTATAGCAGAAATAGCATTGAGGAAAATTGTTCACATTGATATTATTCTCTATCTCACTATTTGCTATAGTAACAATCCAAAGTAAGAAACTGAGATGTAAATATCACAAAATTAGATAATGGATATTATTAACCTTATGGAAAAGCAAGTATTGCCACTGACATAAAAAGAACAATTTTATAAAAGAGAATTTACTAGTCAGCAAATGTAGACTTTATGTTGCTTCTATAAAGAAAAGAGGCAATGAATTAGAAAGAGAGCAAGGAGGAGTAAATAGAAGGACTTGGAGGGAGGAGAGGGAAAGGAGAAATGATGTAATTATATTACAATCTCAAAATTAAAGAAAAAACAGAAAGGAAAAGTCTTTAAAAAAAAGGAAGACATTTTTACTAGATTTTCAGGGAGGAATTCTACTCAAAAGGCTGGTGTGAAGGACAGATGAGCTGATATGGATGAGTTAGAGGCAGATAAAAAACCAAAGTCGTGATTTTTATGTATATATTTGCTGGTTCATAGTAAGTAGGAGAAAAATGAAGAGACAGAGCACATCTGACCACTTCACTGCATTTCTTAGTCACACTCAATCTCTACTCTTCAAAGCCTCTTGAACATTTTACTCAGGTCTTCATTACAATCCATTCCTGTCTTTGAACTATTAATAATCAAATATATTAATCTTCAATTTTTTGACACAAATATTTAACCTCATAAAATTTGATGGATGATACCTGGTAGATTAAGAATCACACATAGAGTAAAGTAATGATGTTTCCTTATTTAACGTTTTCACTGTTTCCTAGTTTCAAATTTCACATATGTTACAACTGAGAAAATAAGTTAGTTTGCAGGCACAGTTTACAAAAATCTTGAAATTATTATTTCTGATTGATACTCTTTAAAAATATCAACTTTTTATTCATTCTTCTGGAATGTCATTGATGATTACAATGTATTTTGAATATATTCATTCCCACTTATGTTTCCAAGCTAGCTTGACTGGCCTGATCTCTCATAGACCTTGTATAGGCTACAATTATTGCTTTTGAGTTCATTAGTATAGTAGTCCTAGATAGGCAAAAGATATTGCTTTGTTCTTATCTGATTGATATTCTTAAATTGATTCCAATAGACAATATTAAATTCTCTATATATCAGATAATGCATACCAAGGGTTGATAGCATACAGACTGAAACCAACAATCTAATATCACTTTGTCTTGGTCTGAGCCCCAAAATGTAACTGAGGGTGAGTTAAGGGTATAGCCTGGGAATCTATATTATAAAGTCCTGTGACCCTGCAGCATAAAAAGCATACAAACTAGAATCATGGTGGGAAGCAGATGTAATTATAGTATAAATTCTCAACAACTCTGCAAGAGAAAATCGGCAACAGACATGAGTCTGTTTTCTGACCTCAATAAATGAGAGCAGAAATGTCTGAAATTAATCTGCACTACTACATGAGCAGTGATATGAATTTGTTTAGGATTTCACTAAGTATAAGACACATAAAAATGAATTACCTTTTAATTCAGTCTTTTTAAATCTCTCTGTACTAGCTTAAACATGCATTGTGTGTGTGTGTGTGTGTGTGTGTGTGTGTGAGAGAGAGAGAGAGAGAGAGAGAGAGAGAGAGAGAGAGAGAGAGAGAGAGAAGGAGAGAGACTTATCACTGGCTAGATTAATAATGTGAAAAACTCCAAGAACACAGCACCATATAATAGCTTCCCTAATGTCATGTAAAATTTGGGTAGCTAATCACAGCTGCATCATTTAAACTTGTGTTCAGAAAAGCTTCAACACTGTAATAAGAAATGTCATGTAGATCCTTGTCATGGAGAATTGTCAGCAATGGAGTTACAGGCAGCTTAGTTCTGTCTTTTGTTTCTATGTCAGGAAGACAAGTAGGCTGATAATGAATCAGCTCTATGACTTCAAGCAATGAGGAAAAAACAAGGTCTCCATAAGAGAATACTAGACTGTTATTGAACAAAAAGCATACTCATTTGAAACAGCAGGTTGGTGTCTAGCTTATTATGGGATGTTGGATATTTCTGTAAAATGGAAACAGTTGTTCAGCTTGCAAAGGATTTACCCATTAGTATCTGGTTGAGAACACAGGCTACATAGGGATGTTTTTTTCTGCTGTTCATTATTTAAGTTTCATTGACACCAATGAGTCAGTTTCTTTAGTGCTTCTAATGTAATATTGTTAAAGAAGATTTATAAAAGTCTGAACAAAATCTATACCATTGGGTGTATACATGCAGTCAATGTATATAATACTAAACACACCCAAACCAACCAGCCCCTAGACTTGAACACCCATGAAACTGTGGGCTTGCCCTAATATCAGCACTTGAACTCTCACCAATCTTCCCCCATCTCCCGGAAATCTGTACCCTGGAAAACTCCCCCCTCCCCCGGCAAGGTACCATATATAGGCCTGTCTTCTGCTCAGTTTTCTGCTGCTTCTTGACTGTGCAGAGGCATCCACCCTCCTGTGTTTCTCCCAATAAGTCTCTCCTTTGATGACTGTTGTATGTAACGTTGATTTAATCACTCTTTTATTAAGAAACACATGGGAATCAGAAGTTGGGGTTAAAAACCTTATTGATCAGAGAAGTGACTAGTGACTACCTCTTTCTTTCCCTCCTTTATCCAAAAGGGCCAAGAATCTTTCTACCACTTGCTGGGTCTCTATATGTTCTCACTCCTCCAAAACCTCTATGGCAAATTTTGGTCATCTAGTAGTTACCTCTGCCCTCTGATTGAAGATAAACTTTATTGTCAGTCTCTGACCTGTCAGAGTACAATCAAAATATCCTGCATTTCACCCTTCTTGTCTAAATAAAAAGGAAAGTTTTAACTCTAACACAGTAAAGCTATATACGATGAAAGTAATTATCAGGTTAGAATTATGTTCTCAATGTCCAGTCCTTTTGGAATTGGCAAATTTATAGAAAATACTTCATTATCCATCCTATTTTGGTGAGTCCAAAGCTCAATACCTAAACCAGTTTGTATCATAACTTATATTACCATCCTCAAAATATCTTCTTAGACCTAAAAATATTTTCTTACATGAACAACTTAAGCTTTTGTGTCTTTCAACCTTTTGCAACTTTACCTGTTTTTTTTTTAATTTCTTTTCTGAATTTGGTAACAAGGAAAATTGTAGCTATAACTGTCACATCTTCAGCTCCATCAGAGACCTGAGAAGGAAACAGGAAGTACAGAGCAAACAACTTGCAAAATTACAGAAATGACAGGAACTGCTGCCTGTCTGGACAGTAACCCAAGGTTCCTTTGCAACCCTGGGTATCCAGGTCTAGAAGATCTGACAGACTTCTGTGAAGCAGGGATTTTGAAGGACTGTCATATGTTGTCTTCAAAAAGTTTAGCAGTTGCTTTATTTTGTGTTCTGCTTATCCAGTTTGGACATTATATGGTCAGGAGTCAAGGCAAGGTCATTTCCTTGCCCAGTGGCTAACTTTACCAAAAATAAAAGCAAACTCCATATGTAAGTTCTGTGATGCCAATTTGAAGTAGATTGGTGCTGCCAGGAGCAGATATGTCTCACAGTCAGGAAAAGCCTTATGTTATTAAAACATCTTAAGTGCCATATTCTGTAGGTCTCTGAAGTGGTTGAAGACCGCTTACCTTTCTGAAACGTATCTCTTTTTGATCTTGAAAACATATGTCACATGGCTACAAATTTGATTATTATAGATGGCTAACTCTGCATTTCTTATTACTCTGAATAGCCCTCTGAGCTGCATATGTACAATAACTTAAACAGTAGTAGAAATATGCATCCACTATGTTATAACAAAAATAACCTTAGATTTGTATCAATATATACAATTACATTCCAATATAAAATATTTAAGATTAGTAGTCTTTGTTTTACTAGAAAAGTAGCTTCAATAATCTACGCTATTTATCATATCATTCCTATATTCCCCATATTTTCTTTTCAGAAAGAGGTCCCTGAATCTAACCTCCTTTGCTCAGTTTTTTTTCCCATGAACATGAGCTGAGTAGAGTGGAGGGCAGGGAATGTGGTGGACATGTATTGTATCAGAGAAGCACCTATTTTCAATAATAAAAATGAAAAAAAACTATTTAACAATAGTTTTATAACCAACTTATATGTCCAATTGTGTGTAAAAGAAGACTGACCTTTATATGTCCTTTCAGGGCTGTGACGTTGACTCATTAGTTACAAGTGTTTACTGCATGTTCAGAGGACCCTAGTTCAGTTCTCAGAATCCACAGAAGGTAATTTCAACACTAGGGAACCCAGCATTATTTCATAGTATTGACAGACACCCCACACAAGTGGCATATAATCACACAGACATATATAGATTCAGATAAGTACACACCAAATCTATAGATTGACACCCTTTTGTCTCAAATAAAATTAGGGATTTCTAATAGTATCACACAGAGCAGCAATTGAAAAGGCAAGAGAAGGAAATGGAAGTTTTGTTCATGGACATGTCAAGTTAGCACAGTGGACCGAGCTTTGTGGTTGTTAGCACAGTGTCCCCAGCTTGCCTCTTGGCAGCACAGGTGTGAGGCTGCATGGCATCTCCATGTGCACATCATCTGCACCTGTGAAGCATCATGAGGGCAACATCAGCAACATCTACCAAGAAGTTTTACCTGAAATTGTTTCAATTTATTCAGAGCTCATGAGGAAAAGCAAAGCGCAGGAGACTGGCTGCTGCTCTAAAGCAGAGGTCTCCATGAGCCCAAATTAGAATGTCCTGTTATTTGCACTTCAGAAACTATGATATCACAGGATCACAAGTTTCTTTATTTGCCTCTAATTATTGTTCCATATTCTGTGAAGAAGATGCTAGGATTGAAGTTATGGTGGATTTTGATTGCCAAGCACCCTTCAATTTCTATGGCTCCTGGATACAGAAACCCAAAACACAGTCTCAGTTGCTCTGATGGAGAATGTTTTGACTGTAAAAGGCTGAATCCATTTTGAATTCTACAAGAGAATGTCCTTAAAGAAAAACAAAAACTTTGAGATTATAGTGAGGCATGTTGATGCCAGAATAGTGAAAAAAGTCAGTAAAGACTGATGAAAAATGCCAGCCTGTTAAAAAATTATCCTGTTATGAACAGTGTTTCTTCCCTAGCCAATCATCCCACTGGGTACTCCATTTTTGGACAGGATTAAAAGTTTACATGTACATTATTTACAACCCTTTAAATCAGGGAGGGGTGCAGTGGAAGAGCAAATAATAGAGAGTGTCACTATGGGGTTAGCGAGAAATCTGGTCGTAGAGTAACTCCCAAGAATCTTCAAGGAGGACCCCAGCTAAGACTCATAGGGATAGTGGAGAGGATGCCTGAATTGTCCTATGCTTGTAATCAGATTGGTGACTGCCCCAGTTACAATCATAGAGCCTTCAATCAGTACTTGATGGAACCAAACACAGAGATCCACAAGCAAGCAGCAAGCTGAGCTCTGGGAATCCAGTTGAAGAGAAGGATGTGGAAACGTACGAGCAAGGGAGGTCAAGATCTTGATGGAGAAATCAGAAGGGAGAGCAGAAGCAAGCTCATGAAAACACATGAACTCTAGACCAACAGCTTTGGAGACTCCAGGTGGCTGAACAAAGTCCTCTGTATGTGAGAGACAGTTGTGAAGTTTGGACTGTCAG